>NC_057721.1:46518367-46581831 GCF_004010195.1 Chiloscyllium plagiosum
GATTGGAGCGACTGGGCTTGTATACCCTTGAGTTTAGAAGACTGAGAGGGGATCTGATTGAGACATATAAGATTATTAAAGGATTGGACACTCTGGAGGCAGGAAACATGTTTCCGCTGATGGTTGAGTCCCGAACCAGAGGACACAGCTTAAAAATAAGGGGTAAGCCATTTAGGACAGAGGTGAGGAGAAACTTCTTCACCCAGAAAGTGGTGGGTGTGTGGAATGCTCTGCCCCAGAAGGCAGTGGAGGCCCAGTCTCTGGATTCGTTTAAGAAAGAGTTGGATAGAGCTCTCAAGGATAGTGGAATCAAGGGTTATGGAGATAAGGCAGGAACAGGATACTGATTGAGGATGATCAGCCGTGATCATAATGAATGGTGGTCAGGCTCGAAGGGCAGAATGGCCTACTGCTGCACCTATTGTCTATTGTCTATTGAATAATGCCATGGGCCCAATCATCTTGAACTGCTTCATCATTCCTTACAACTTAGGCCTTATGTGAGATGATCACTTGTGATTTCACAATGTTCAGACTCATTTGTGACTCCTCAGATGCTGAAACAATCCATGATGATATACAGTAAGACCTGGACATCATTAGGCTGGGCTGAGAAGTAGCAAGCAATGATCTACTCCAACAAGAAAGAACCTCACCACTTTACTTTGACATTGAATGCCATTATTGTTATAAAAAAAACCTCCATCAACATCCCATTGACATTATGACTGACCAAATATGTAACCCTGGACTAGTTACATAAGTACTGAGGCCTCCAAGCAAGTCAGAAAATGAGAGCACTGTGCTGAGGAACTCACCTCCTGATTCCCCAAGTCCTGTCAACCATCTACAAGGTACAACGTAGAAGCTTGAATACTCTTCATTTATCTGGTTGAGTTCAGCTTCAACAACACATAAGAAGTCTGGCAGCATTTGAGTTATCTGGTCATGTTCACATTTCTGTTTGTGGGGGATTGACTGCCATGTTGCTTACATTACAAAAGTGTCACCATTTCCAAATATATAATTGACTTGAAAGTGCTTTACAGCTTCACATGCTGGTCACAAACAGTGCTTTATGGTTTGTTTTATTTCTATGATGATCTGTAGCAACTGAATAAGACTTCTTCAATAGCAGCTTCCAACCCTTTTCCATCTAGAAGACAATGGCAGGAGGCACATAGAAACATCACCACTTCCTACAAACCCCTCTCCAAGTCATACACCATCTGGAATAGGAAATATACATCACTTCCTCTGGGTCCAAATCCTGACACATTGCTGATGTACCTACATCGTATGAACTGTCACAGTTCAACAAACCATCACTTCTGAAAGACAGGTATGGACAGGTGATAACTGCTGGTCTTATCAGAGGCATGCACATTCCATGAACAAATGAAATAATAACTATTAATCTAATATGTATCATCCACATGCACAGATGCTACAGTAAAATCCTGCAACTGGCAAATCCAACCCTAAACACATAAATCTTAAAGTACGGATGGAACATGCAATGTTCCAATTAAGGAAAAAATACAGGCATTGAGCCGAACTGATAAAACATAAAACTGAATTTGAACTTTCTTTCTCTTTTCAGATATTGACAGGTTTCTGCATGAATCTGCAACTTGTCGGATGTACAATTCTGTTTTCTGTTCTCATTGCTGAAGTGCATTTTCAGTATTTTATCATTTGATTTAAGATAATGTCCTATCCATATACATCTTGTACTGCATTTACATTTTTTTCATTCATTCTAAGGATATGCACATTACAAGTAAGCTCAGCATTTACTGCCAATACCTTATTACCCTTGACACGGCAGTGGTGAGCTTCCACCAGGTCATTGAGGTTTAAGTCTTTCCACAGCGCTGTTCGATATGGAGTTACAGATTTTTGACTCAGCAAAAAAATCTTAGTCAGACCAAGCTAGGATGCAGTTCAATTCTTACAGCATGTGAGTAGGAACGTTTCATTATCGATGGGATTTCAAATGAAATTGAATATTATGCAAATATCAGTGAACATTCCTGTTATAATGGTAATCCCTCCAACCATTATATTGATGTCACACACCGTCTGTGGGTGGAGGCAAACAGTTCAACTCTAGAAGGGAGAAGATGTATCTGTACCAACTTCCTAAGGTTGCTATCATGCAACAAGCCTTTTTGGTGTGTAAAAGCAGTGCCTCTTCTATAGATTCTCTACCATTGTGTATCCTCTATTACTGATCCCCAGATAGGCCAAAACAAAAAAGGATTGGTGGCAGGGAGTTACCCCAGACATCCCTGACTCAGTACAACATACTAGTAGAGGTGGTAAACACAAAAGGTATCAAGAATAGTCATCTGATAAAAGACCTGAGATAACTTGCACTTCTGACCTTATGAAAACGTGAGTAAATTTCACTTCACTCGTGAAATGCAGTTCTTTTGGCCATGTTCAAGCTAAGCCATTGGGTTTTATTAGCTGAAAACCTCTTCAAAAATATTTTGAACAGTTTTATTGGTGTGGCTTCTCCTTCTTGCTAGTATTTTTTTATGAGCAGCTGCTTGATGATTCATCATTTGCTAATTGTAGTTGCCCAACATCCAAGGGGGACCTTTAACTGTGACAGAAAAGTTATGTGGGGAGTTCTTTGGAATGTAGAGGAAAGAATTGTTACACACAAGCCTTATAATATAGCATAGTTATAATCATTTGACAGTTTAGCTTATATTTGACATCACTTTAACTGTTCTGCTATCAGTGCTGTTACAAAATTATAGGTTATACACATTATAATCTTTTCTAGGATGATAGAATGTCTTTGGAGCAGGACAGCAATTTTATTTGGTTTCTGGAAAAGGAAAACAAAGAGGTAATCATCATTTGTTGTCCCTATGCTAGACACTTTGATCCTGTCCTGACATTCAATAAGATCAATGCTGACATTTACCTTCCTATATATCTGCAATCTCTTAGTATCCTTAGTACTCAAAACACTAATAATATCTATCTTGTTTATTGTAAGTGAATGAGCATGCACGTTAGAATATAAAGTTTCAGAATACTTCGAGTGAAGGAAGTTTGCCACATCATAGCTTTGTGAAAGGAAAATCATATTTAACTAATGGGTTTTTCTGAGAAATTAGCAAGCAAGTTGGTAAGGGGAAACCTGTAATACTGATGGACTTGGATTTCCAAGAGGCTCTTGATAAGTGTAATTTCAAAGACTACGACACAAAAGTGCATCATTTAGAAAGCAATATTTTGGCATAGATAAAGGATTTGGTTGGTTAAAAGGGAGAAGGTGTTTGGGAAAAATAGATCTTATTTGGATTGATAAATTGTAACAAGTGGAGTGCTGAACCTTCAACTCATTATAATCTTTATCATAACTTGGGTTGGAATGCATGATAGCTGAACTTGTTGAGGATATTAAAAGAGGCAGAATAGTAAGTTATCCAGAGAAGGTAGAGAGTCCACAAAGAGAAAAACCTTCTTAATTTGGGGGTTGTGACTGAGGAGTCTTAGGAACTGCAATTGTCCAATTGTTTTAAGATTCTTGCAAGCTGTGCTGATGCAACCGGGGACTGTAGAGAGGATGAGTGAACCAATCACTACACTTCAGAACAGGGAACCATCCAGGTGGGGAGAGGAAACAGGAATGTAGTAATGATAGCGGACAGTGTATTTCGGAGCTGTTCTGTGCAGCTGTGAGCAGGATTCCTGTATTGCCTGCCTGGTGCCCAGGATTAAGGACATCTCCTCAGGGCGGGGAAAAGAACTTGGGTGGATGGGTCATCATCCACAATGTATCAACAGCATTGGTAGAACTTGAAAGGAGTTTCTGCTGAGAGATTTTGAACACTTAGGAGATAAATTAAAAGGCACAACCTCCAAGGTAATAATCTCTAATGACTATCCGAGCCAGGGGCAAACCAGCATGGGACTAAATAAAGTGAAGGAGTTAAATAAATGGTTAAAAGATTGGTGTAGGTGGAATAGATTTTCATGGGGCACTGACATCAGAGCTGCAGTAAAGGGGGTTATTCTGGTGGGATCAGCTTCACTTGAACCATGCTGAGATCAGTGTCCTGGCCAATCACATAACCAGGACTATAGAGAGAGGTCATGATTCGGAGATGCCAGTGTTGGACTGGGGTGTACAAAGTTAAAAATCACACAACACCAGGTAATAGTCCAATAGGTTTAATTGGAAGCACACTAGCTTTCGGAGCGACGCTCCTTCATCAGGTGATTGTGGAGGGCTCGATCGTAACACAGAATTTATAGCAAAAATTTGCAGTGTGATGCAAATCTGGTGTTGTGTGATTTTTAACTTTATAGAGAGAGGGTGTGGGAGAGTGAAAATATGGGCTTACAAAGCAAGGGGATATGGCAATATTTTATGGCAGCTATTTGGATAATGATACCTAGAGCGGGACAGATTATGCGAACATTGAAACACAGTAACAAATAGTCAAAGGGGGAAAAATGGTACAAAGGCAAAATTAATGGTTCTTTACTTGAATATGTATCTTTTTGCAACAAAATAAACGAATTAACAGCACAAATGGGTATGATCTTATAGAAATTACAAAGCCATAATTACCAGGAGATCAAAGCTACTGGGCAGTAGGATAATAATGCAAGATTCAGCTAGCTCCAAAGTGCAGCATTGAAATGGAGAATTGTATTCCAAATGCATCAGAGATAATTTTGCGGTGAGGCTGGGGCATGTCCAATGGCACAATCCAGGAAAGGGGTGTGTAGGTGATCTCTGCCTATATAGTCTACTGTGTGATATGTTGGACATTGGGGATTGCTGTTACAGATGGAGACCCAGAGGAGAAAACTGGAATTGCTGGGTACCCACTCCGACTTTCATATTGGGAACTGTTGCTGCCCAGTTTCTTTCTGCCATGTGGGAGAAGAGCAAATTTCAAATAAGTGAGGTGCAATTAGATACTGAGGAGATACTGAATGCATGAAAGTAGTTTCTCACCATTCATTAATGAAATTCTCATATTGTACTTCAAACTTTGCATAGAAAAACCACAATTTTTATTCTGGATTTTCCCAACCAACTCACTATTGCCCACATCATTCAGTGAAAATTTAGCAGTCTATCTTGCATATATTTGGTGAACTCACCTAATAGTATGAATTTAGTTTGACCAGTTAAATGAAGACTAAAACCCAAAAATTAAATGGAGGCACTAATCATCATTATACTACATCCTCTGTATATACCAGAACACATTGTGCAAATTGCAACATTGGTAATTCTTATGCTTTTCAGTCTCATTTAGGCAGTCATATTTTTATGTATAAAAAATGAAAGTGAAGATGTTTAGAAACTTATTGTGGTAGAAAATCTCAAGAGATGACCAAGTGCATTGTGGTCCTGTTACATAAAATACTTCTAGAGGTTGTTTCATACTAGTATAAGTTGTCAAACAGGTTAGTATCAATCCATTCTTAAAGTTTTAGCACAAACATGTGTGATTCTGGGGAATGTTATATCACAAGAGAGCAACCTCCAGTCACATACAGTTGTCAAACAGACCAAATCATTAAAATCATTCCATTTACTAACTTCTCCAAACTTTTACAGAGGTACCAGCATTTACATTTGTGTAGTTTTTAACAATAATTTTATTTGCTACGCTGTAAGCTAATTCTTGTCAGAAATATTTCTAAAGAGTGCATGCTGATAATGTGAGAGTTGGTGGTGGTAGCACCCTTTTCAGGGCTTTGCAACGTTGACTTGTAGTTTTGTTACAGGACACTAAGCTGTTAAAAATTACACAGGGATTTATAATAACAATTTAGTTTACTTTCACTTCATGCTAAAATGTTTGTTTAATATTGAAGTCAATGCAGTCTGTCTTCACAACACACATCTTCCCAGACATGTCAACAAGCTGCTCCCATGCAATGAGTGGGCACGTGTTATAGACCCACTGGGCAATCTTAAACCTTTGAATATATCATCACTTACATATCACAAGCACAGATTTAATTTCCTTTTGCACCAGGATAACACTGAACAGCTGCAAAGAGGATTACACCAGCTTGATTACCACACAAAGCTCCTGTCCTGTTCCCCTCAGCTGCCACTACTTTCAGAATGCCTGGCTTGTGTCAAAATCTCATTCCAGGGGGAAAACACACTATAGACAAAATAATATTTCTCCTGTAGTCTCTGTCCTTCAGAACACAGGGTGGGTGGGAATATGAAAGGACATAATATGGGCCAGTGGGAGCAAAATTCAAGGTTATGAAACAATATCACAACTATTTCAGTCATTCAAGATGCTAACCAGATGCAAAAGATTGCTCTGAAGCTGAGGACAAACACAAAATGACAATAATCCTTTTCAGACTACCTCATTATTTACCTAAATCCATCTATAGGCAAACCTTTTGATCAACATATAGTCATTGTGAACTGACCCACCATGAGTACAATTTGTAGTAATCACATAACTGCCCAATTTGTGACACTTCCCAAAAGTCTTAATGGACCAGTAGTAATCAGATGAATTTTCTGATTGGCCCATGTTTCATTAAACAAATTCTTAATGAATGTTGGTAAATGGAAAATTACAAGGGAAGAGGAAGATCTGGGGCCCAGTGTTGTAACTCTACTTCAGGGACAGAAAGGACACATTCAAATCTCACTGAATATTGTGGATGTAAAACTGAATGTTCTTATTGTAACATACTAATCCTCCAATGGCATAATACAGTTTGCTATTTTTCAAGATATGCTAGAAATTTGATTTTTGCCTGAGTGTAGTGCACAGGGACTGGTGCACATGTCACATTTGCCTGTCAATATAGTCTAAGTGATCACTTGAAATTGGTGCTGTCAATTTATTGTCAGGAATGCAATCTACAGCTTCTACATTACTCATTAACTATGTGCCTATTTGAGGAGCCAGGAAATTGGGCTTGAATGATGGTACTAAAAGCATCCAATACTCTTCAAAGTAGCAAATTATTTTGACTGCACACACCAGAGAAATGTTGTAACATAACTGAACTCGGTACACTCAGGCTGTTAAGAGGAGTAGGAAGATTGTGTTCCTCTGAGGTGGCAGGAGATTGTTCAAGTGATACCTATAGTGCCAATGGAAACAGTTTACATTGGAGGTTCATGCCAAGGCCTACCCCACAGTAATACAATTAAAAGTTCACTGAACACACCAATGTTTTCACAGGAAGCACATTCCCTCTCACATAATTATTAAGGATAGTATTATCACAGTAGCAAGAGATAAATTTAGCTTGAAATAGCCAAGTGTAAAATAATTTTTAATAGAAACATAAAATAGGAAAAGTACAAGGTCGCATATGGGAATAGTTTATAGTTCCTGTAACAGTAATTAAATTGCAATACAGAAATAAAAAGAGATGTTTGTAAGTGCAACAGACATGAGTGACTATAATCTTCATGCAGATTGGACGAATAAAATTGGCAAATATAGTCTGGAAAATGAATTCACAGAGTGTATTTAATAAAGTAGTTTAATAAAGTAGTACATTCTAAAGCCAACCGGGAAGATAATCAGCGATAATACAGGATCAAGCAATAACCTCATGGTAAAGGAGCCTCTAGGTGACAGTGATTTTCATATGCTAGAACCTCATGTTTTGTTAGAAGGTAAGAAACGTAGATCAAAGACTAGTGTTTTAAATCCACATTAAGGTAATGATAAGGATACAAATGTTGAGTTTAGATGAAAGAGGGGAGATCACATAGAGACCTATAAAATTCCAATGGGATTGAACAGGGTAGACAAAGAGACGATGACAGGGAGTCCAGAGCCAGGGACCACAAATTAAGGTTAAGGGGTAAGCATTTAGGAAGAAGATGAGGAATCTTTTCTCCCAGAGAGTGATGTGCATGTAAAATTCTGTCTCAGGAAACTGTTGAAGTCCAAACTCTGAAGACTTTCAAGAAAGATTAAATTACTTACAATGTGGAAACTGGCCCTTCAGCCCAATCAGTTCACACCGACCCTTCAACTAATGCACCTAACACTATGGGCAATTTAGCATGGCCAATTCACCTGACCAGCACATCTTTGGATTGTGGGAGGAAACCAGAGTAAACCCACACAGACACAGGGAGAATGTGCAAACTCCACACAGATAGTCACCCAAGGCTGGAATCAAACCTGAGACCCTGGTGCTGTAAGGCAGCAGTGTTAACCACTGAGCCACCGTGCCAGTATTAGGTGAAAGTGGGAATAGAGAACTGAGTTGGATGATCAACTATGATCATATTGACTGTTGGAGCATGCTGTAGGGGCTGAATGGCCTATTCTTTATCCTGTATTCTATTTTTCAGGAAAAATAGAAGCATACTATGCGATTTCAATGGAGAGCGATTGTTGAAGTTGTTAGAGCAAAGTGATTTGAGCGCTCTGGCACATGAATTGCAAAAATCTAGAATGCAGCTTCAGCAAGTTATTAGAAAGGCACATGGAAAAATGTCATTTGTTGCATAGGGAAATGGAATACAAAAGTAAGTATCTTTTACTACATCTATGCAGGGCTAAGGTGAGGGCGCAGTGGTGTACTCAGTATAGTTTCAGTCTCCTTTTTTCAAAAATGTTTTTCAAACAATTCAGAGAACGCTCACTCTACTCAATCCTGGGTCCTGGGATACAAAGTTGATCTTATGAAGAGAAGTTGAACAGGTTAGACCTATATTCATCAGAGCTTAGAGGAATAAGGGATGATCTTATTGAAACATAAAATATTCTGAAGGGACTCGTTGGGGTGAATACTGCGAGGAGACTAGAACGAGAGGATGCAGGTTTAAAAATAAGAGGCCTCCCTTTTAAGACAGAGAGGAGGAGAATTTCTTTCCTCAGATTATCATTAGCCTGTGGAATTTGTTGCCCAGAAAGTACTTGAGGCTGAGACATTCAATTTGTTTAAAAATGAGATAGATTTTTACTAAACAAAGGAATCAAGGACTGCATGGAGAGATAGGAAAGTGGAGTTAAGACCATAACTGTATTAGTCATGACTTTATGGAACAGCAGAATGGAATGAAAGTGTCAAATGGACTACTCCTGCTCTTAGCCCTCTGTTCCCATCTCTCCTCACATGGTCACCACCTACAGCTCCACTGCTCACAATACTTTCCCACCTCCCTTCCCTCTTCTACAATCATTTCATCTTCTTCTGCTCTTCACATACTCTGATCCTCCATTTGTCATCACTGTTAGAACTCACACTTTGCCACTGTTGCATCTTACACAATAAAAACTACTGCACCATCAAGGCACATTGTCTAAACATCTCACAGGTGTTGAGGAGCTGTCCCAGGGGAATGACTTTGCTATTCTACCTCAGGATGACAACCTGCCTTCTCTTCCTGACACTGCCAGTACATCTGTTAGGATCACATCACTGGCTGGGACAGATTTCCCTGACCCACGCCTGCTCATGCAATCTGAAGCCAAGCCCACAAGACCCATATTCCCTGAAGGTTATCCATCATAACATTGTGTACAGTCCTTAATGGAAGTTGAACAGCCCACCAACTTCCTCTCTGCATTCCTTAGAAAAACACTCATAGGAAAACAAGGCTAGATACACAAACACACAAACCAGACCTTAACAATTTATACAAGTGTAATGTGATTCTTAACTAATCCTGTGAAATATAATATGCGGACAGAGTAATTAGTTCAGTTCTTTTTATTCTGGATCTGGTGTTGGTCTTGAAGTGTGGGAGACTAAAACATGCAAATAAAATAACTTGTATGTGGAAAATCAGAAATAACTAGAAAGTGCAAAAGAAATCAACGGTTCTGAGGAAGGAGTTATTTCAGACTTGAAATGTTACCTCTGTTTTTCTTCCAACATGAGACGTAGGAGCTGAAGTAGGCCATTCAGCCCAATGAGCATGCTCTTCCATTCAATGAGATAATTACTAATCCAATAAGCTTTAGCTCCACATTCCTGCTTCAGAGACCAACGCAGCTGGACTGAAGGAAGACAACAGCTGTAGTAAGGAGTTGGTGATAAGGATTTAAGGACTGTTTGTGTCTCAGAAATGGAAGACTATAGATCACTTCTTGATAAGCTCAAAGGACCAGGCAGTGGGGAGCACTGTTGCTCATCCTCCAACCTGCTGCCCAGTTGATGGTAACAGCTGTGAGTTTGAATCTCCCCATGGGACAATGTCCTTCTCCTTTACCCCCCAAACGAGGCATTTCAGTGTCTTTCTATGTAAAGGCAGCCTAAAAAGAAATAAGATAGGCTAACATTTCAGGTGCAGATCTTTCATCAGAACTTGGGGCTGAAATGTAAACGAGTTGTCTTAAAGGATTGCACAAAAAAAAGGCAAAAAGAATTGAGTAAGACATGTTGATATGCATGAGTTACCTTCTGCCTCCAGGTCTCCAGTTTGTATGCCAATTAGAAAGCTACTGGTTTTAATTTCCTTCCGTTTGGTGCTGCTTCCATGTCAAGGGTCACTAGATCACATGGACCAGTATTCTTGTTATCCAGGGAAATAAAACGTGAACCTATTACAATTGACACAATGTGGAGAATAAAATGGGAAAACGTGAAGTTGTTCATTTTGGTAGAGAACGAAAGAACAGAATATTTTCTTAATGGAAAAAAAACTATAGAAAGCTGCAAGGGGAGTTGTGTACTTGTGCACAAAACACAAAGGTAGACACAGGTATAGCAGGTAATCAGGAAGGCTAATGGAATGATAGCCCTTATTTCAAGGGGTTGGAGTATAAGAGAAAGGAAGTCTTAATGCAACTGTACAAGGTGGTGGTGAGACCACATCTGGTATACTGTGAGCAGTTTTGGTCCCTTCATTTAAGGAAGGATATTGTTTCATTGGAGGCAATTCAGGGAAAGTTCAATAGAATGATTCCTTGTATGGAGAAATTGTCTTCTGAGTAAAGGCTAAATAAGTTGGGATTCTACTCACTGGAGTTTAGAAGAATGACAGGTGATCTCACTGAAACAGATCAGATGTTTAAGGGGCTTGACAGGGTAAATACTGAGAAGATGTTCCCCTCATGGGAAAATCTGGAATCAAAGGGCATCGTCTCAAAATAAAGGGCTGCCAATTTAATACTGAGATAAAGTGGAATTTCTTCTCTCAGAATGTTTTGAGTCAATGGAAATCCTTGCCACAGAGAGCTATAGGAGCAATGTCTTTACATATACTTACGGCTGAGATTGATAGATTCCTGATCAGTAGGGGAATCAAAGGTTACAGGGAAAAAGGCAGAAAAGTGAGCATGAGGAATGTCAGAGTAGCCACAATCCTACTGAACGGTGGAGGAAGCTCAAGGGGCCACATGGCCTACTTCTGATCTTATTTCTTATAGTCTTAATATCTTATGGTCCTTCTTAAGCATTGTTAAAAATAATTATAAATATCACATGTTTTAATGAAATGACAAATTTTCCCTGTTCTATAGTTCCTGGGTCAACTTTGCCAAAGACAACACTCAAGGCAGCAATTACATCTGGAGGAAGGATAATGAGAGATAGAAAAGTGAATATTAAACCTGAGTCAGGTCTGAGGGGAAAACAATTGAAACGTTCCATGGCTGATAAAGGTGCAGTGACTATTAGTGGAGAGGACATAGATCAAAGGCTATTCGATGTAATAGACTGAAACAAACATTCATTGGAAGACCTCAGAGCACTCGGCTTATAAATTTTCATCTGAGAGTAGGAACTACAGGGCAACTAGGCATGACATCAAATCAAGTGCCAAGTGCATGACTTCAGGGATTGAAAGCAGGCTTTAGTCAATGATAACAACAACTTATATTTATTTTAGCACCCTTGATGTAATGAAACATCCCAAGACATTATAAGAATCACAGGAGCACTGTGAAACAAAATATGTCACTGAGTCACATAAAGCAATACTAAATCAGATGATCAAAGTCTGGTCAAAGCAGCAGGTTTTAAGTAGTGTCTTAAAGGGGGAAAATGAGGTTGGATAGAGATATAGAAGGGATCCTAGACCTTAAAGTATTGATAACTGAAGACCTGGCCAACAATGATCAATCAATTATAAAATTTCTGAATGAAAATACACAAGACGAGCTGCACCTTGGAAGTTTCTGGAGTTTCATGAGATTAAAGAGCTAGGGATATGCAAGATCATGAAGGCACTTGAAATAAGGATGAGAATTTCTTTCATGAACAAGCCTCATTAACATTCAAATTGTCTTAATGTTTCCCAATTGCACAACTCTGCATCAGGAACTACCACTACCACTAAAATAGGAACAGCTATGGAAAGTGGGTCTTTAATACAAGGTTGAGGGAGGCATGAAAATCACTTTGACAGTTCCAATTGAGTTGCTTGAATTGGCTGAGAATGGCCCAGATTTTTCAATAGCCAGGTACTCACCAGAGCAGCATAGACTGAGGTTGCACATAGAGCCCATGTAGAATTCCCAACATTGCTGACTCCATGGGATTGCAAGATAAATTGAATTTTCTGATGGGCAATACCATGGCATCTGGAATCCTTGAACTAACCAACACCCACTCCTGTCCCCAACATACCCTAATCTTACATTCTCTTACCTGGCACCCTCATATCTTGTTCACTTGGTTTTCTACCCATCTCAACTACTTGGCACCTACCCCTTCCCATCTGGCACCATAGCCCAAGGTGCCCTACTTCCCTCACCCTCCTGGCACTTAATGAACTCACCTGCCTGACAACCAATCTGCAAGATAGCAGATGATGACACATCCCTCCCAGATCATCTCAGCGCCTCCTATGCTCGCTTTGAGCAGAATTTCGGCGGAGAAGTAACACTTATTCCGACATGTCCTGACTAACTTATCCCAACAGTCACTGCGTCAGAGGTCAGATCAGTTTTCCTTCATGTGAATCGAAGGAAAGCGATGGGACCAGACAGAGTACCAGGCTGTGCACTCAGAGCATGTACAGATCAACTGGCAGAGGTCTTCTTGGACATCTTCAACCTCTACCTGCAGCCAATGTCCCTGCCTGTTTCAAGAGGGCCAACATCATCCCTGTGCCTAAGGAGACTCACGCAGCATGTCTCAATAACTACCACCCAGTGGCCCTAACTTTGGTGGTCATGAAGTGCTTTGAAAGGCTGGTCATGGCATTAATCAACTCCAGCCTCCCCACTACTCTTGACCCACTCCAATTTGCCGATCGGACCAACAGATCCACGTCAGATGCCATATCACTTGCCCTTCACTCCTCCCTAGAACATCTTGACACCAAGAACAGCTATGTAAGAATCTTACTCATTGACTGCAGTTCAGCCTTCAACATTATTATCCCCTCAAGATTGATTACTAAACTGATCTCGGACTAAGCCCCACTCTCTGCAATTGGATCCTCAGTTTCCTGACCCACAGGCCACAATCAGTGAAGATTGGGGACAATATTACATCCTCACTAACATTCAACACTGAAGCCCCCCAAGGGTGTGTACTCAGCCCCCTATTGTACTCACTATACACCCATGACTGCGTCATCAAATGCCAGACTAATGCCATTTACAAATTCGCTGATGACATCACTATAGTCGGTTGAATCTCAGTTGGCGATGAAACAGACAGAAGTGATAATAGTGTTGAAGACCTGGAAAAATGGTGCACTGAGAACAACCTAGCTCTCAATGCCAGTAAAACCAAGGAACTCATTATTGACTTTCGGAAGGATGTTACTCGTGCCCCCCTTACACATCAACAGCATAGAGGTGGAATGAGTGGAGAGTGTCAAGCTCCTGAGTGGTCATCCATAACAAGCTTTCTTGGGCTCTTCATGTGGACGCACTGGTTACAAAGGCCCAACAACGTCTCTTTTACCTCAGGCAGCTGAGGAAATTTGGCACAAATACTCTTGCCAACTTTTGTAGGTGTGCCATCAAGAGCGTTCCGTCTGGATGTATCACTACCTGGTATGGCAACTGTACCATTCAAGATCAGAGACGGTTACAGTGAGTGGTGAATTCGGCCCGGACATTCATAAAGGCCATAAACTTCCCATCTATAGAATCCATTTACCAGGCCCGGTGTCAAGGAAAGGTTTCCAGCATTCTCAAAGATCTATCCCACCCTGGCAATGTTTTTCTACAACCTCTACCATCGGGGAGAAGGTACAGAAGCTTGAACACACGTACCAGCTGGTTTTGAAACAGTTGCTACCTACTGTTGTTAGAATACTGAATGGACTCATAAACTCTTAATATTCGCCTGTACCTGTGTTTTTGTTTTTGCTGTTGTTTACCTATTATTTACTTATCTATGCTACATAACTTTGTGATCTGCTTGTATTGTTCACAAGACAAAGCTTTTCACTGTGCCTCGGTACATGTGACAATAAATTAAATTAAATTCAATTCAATCATCCCCTCACCCACCAACAAGCTGTCACCCTCTCACCTACCTGACAACTTAACCCCACATTTATCTTAGATACTTACCCGTTGATGGAAGCAGTCAGAGCAACTGCTGAACATTCACATTACAGAACACGGCACAAAAAGGAACCTGGTGTCTATGAAGATCTTCTTGGCTTCTGGATTTTCTGGACAAGTCCATTATAGGAGGCCCCTGTCCAAGAATCTCCAGTGCAGAAAATATCTAAAGTCAAGTGAGTCTTTTTAAATCCGATCAAGCTTGGAAAGAGGATTATTCCTCGGCTCAAATCATCAGGTCCAAAGACACTCAGATAGTACATTCACTCCATCAATAGTCAAAGATTCACCTTTCTTGTCCATTCAATTTACATATAACAAATGATTTGAAGATGCCGATATTGGGCTGGGGTGTACAAAGTTAAAAATCGCACAACACTAGGTTATAGTCCAACAGGTTTATTTGTAAACACTAGCTTTCGAAGCATCGCTCCTTCATCAGGTGGTTGTGGAGTATAAGTTTGTAAGATACAGAATAACAAAGCTTGTCTATTTCCAACATCTGCACTTTCCCAACACACATCATATGTTGCTTGCATTCTGCTGGAGCTGATAGATAGTCATTCTCAACAAACGGTCGGTCTTCTCACTAGAATATTAAACTTCACCTGGATCCTTTCACATTAGTATCGAGAAGCTATTCTTGAATTGATACCAATATAATGCATGTCAGAAACTGAATGGTATATGCCATATAACTACAGTGGCCACAAGAGCAGGTCAGAGGTTAGGAATACTCCAGTGAGTTACTCACCTCCTGACTCCACAAAGCCTGTCCACCATCTACAAGGCATGTCAGGAATGTGATGGAATACTCCCCATGCTCCAACAACACCCAAGAAGCTTGATATCATCCAGAACAAAGTACCACATGCACAAACATCTACTCTCACCACCCCCACCGACATTCACTAGCAGTATTGTTTCCATCCATAAGTTGCACTGCAGAAATAAGTAAAATATCTTCAGACAGCAACTTCCAAACTCATGACCATTTCCATCCAGAAAGACTAGGGCAGCATATACATGAGAACACCACCACTGCAAGCCTTCCAAGCCTCTCACTGGCCTGACTTGGAAGAAGATCGTAATTCTTTCAGAGTCACTAGTTAAAAATCCTGGAACTTCCTACACACCCCCTTCCCTCCAAAGGGTGTTATGCATCAACCTACAATGCATGGACTGCAGCTGTTGAAGAAGATAGCTCATTAATATCTTCTCAAGAACAACTAGTGCAGCCAGTGACACCTACATCTTACATGTCAATTTTTTAAAAATCCATGTTTGATCTGTGAAACTGCTTTAAGCACACCCAGTTGGAAAATAAAATATGCTAACTAGAGAAGGCAGTTTGTAGCAGGTTTCCCAAGAATCCAGTGCATCAGAAATGGAACCAGTTAGGCTACCGAGCCATTACAGCAGACAATAAGTAAGGCTCAAGACAAATTCTGGTTCATTTCTAAGAGCAGGAGACAGAAATTTATAGGGAGAATTTGCTCTGAATGTTAAGTTCAATTATAAGATCATTATTTATAAATGGGTTAATGATTTTGTTATTTTGTCGAGATAATCTTCAATTATAGTGAGGTTGTATGAGGTTAATGTTTATCAAAGGACATATTTTAATGGATGTAATAGGCCTTTTCCTGATATGTAAAAGATATATATCTTTTTTAAATTTTCACGGAATCTATCCTCAGGCTCCTGGCCATTCATTCAATTAAATATGTAGGCATTTCACTTGTTCCAAACTCAGACCAAATAAAGGTATTTCTAGGGAGTTTTTCAGATGCTGGCTAGAGTTGTTCTTCTGATGTTGACTGAAAGTAAGAAAAGACCCTTTTACCTCAGTTCCGGAATTAGATTCTCAAAGCTTAAAATGCCAAAACAATTACAGCTGTATATTCTATAACAACAGTATTACAATTCATTACATATGGTGCCATGAAACATGCTCATCTGTTTGCCATGATGACATTAATCTTTGAAAGTAAATTCACAGTGTAACTTACAAACAGAAAATTATCCCAATTCTGGCATGTAACTGACTCTAAGAATTGTAATGTTGGGAAGTTTAAAATATCAAATATGTAATTTCTAATTTGACAGATTTATACATGATCCTTCCCTAAGTTGACTGTTTTACTGCCTATGTTATGAGTTGAATCTCAGCCACGTTCCTTGCATAATGTGTCCGTTTCACAAACCATTACATCATGCAGTGGAAAAGTTCATCTGAAAGGAAGGGATTAGCTTCATTTTGGAAAAATAATTGAAGGTGTAAGCCAGAGTTTGAAAGGTGACTATCACAATGTCCTTCGGATTGATCAGGAAATTTCCCCATTCATATCAGGGACAAAGATAATCAGCTGAAAAGCACTGAGTAAAGATAATTGGTAGAATAAATATTGTACGAGTTGAAAAAATAAAGTTATAACAGCAATATAAAGCAAACAGAATTTGAACGAATACAAGGCATGAAAGGGAACAACATTTCAAATAGGATTTATTTTTGTGGTGCAGGCTTGAAGGGCAGAATGGCCTACTCCTGCACCTATTGTCTATTGTCTATTGTATAGTGCCGAGAGGCATGGTTCACCAGAGTTTGAAGCTTTCTAGAGGGGATCTTCCCAAGTTGTATTCCCCAGCCTGGGTTAAGTTAGTTAATTGTAGTTTGAATTTTACAGTTGACCTTTGGTTACAGCAAGTAGTAAGGAAATAAATCTGCCTGTGTTCCTATCCAGTTTTACTGAGTGAAATGGTTCTGTTGATACTGGACACACTATGGGATAATTTGTCCAAGTGGTTGCTCATTGGTGACCCTATCAGACCAGCACCTGCTGACAAAATGTTGACGAATTAAAGGCTTCATTGTATTCAAGTGCAAAAACAAAATCCAATGATCTGTGCTAAGGAAGAAATATGCCAAAAGTTGGGAATCACCACAAGGTGCTGCCCTGCCACCATTGACCTTGCACAGTTGCCAGCAATCTGTCCTTTGACTTGCTGTAAAAAGTAAAGAAATTATTGGATTACAAATACAAATTACACACCCACAGATCATGAGTAACTCAGCAGGCCCGGCAGCATGTGTGGAGAGAGAAACTCTGAGGAGAATTAATGTTTTGACTCCGGCACGACTCTTCCTCAGAACTGAGGTTCCAGAGATAACTATTGAAAAGAGTTTTTTTTAAAAAATCAAATGACACAATGGCAACAATGTAGCAAGATAAATAGCAAAAGATTTAACAAGCTATTACTCGAAGATTTTCACCATTAAAGGATCAGGTAAATAGACAAAGTCTCTTCCCGGGATGGGGGAGTCCAGAACTAGAGGGCATAGGTTTAGAGTGAGAGGGGAAAGATATGAAAGTGACATAAGGGGCAACTTTTCCACACAGAGGATGGCATGTGTATGGAATGAGCTGCCAGAGAAAGTGGTGGAGACTAGCACAATTGCAATATTTAAAAGGCATCTGGATGGGTATGGTTTAGAGGGGTATGGGCCAAGTGCTAGCAAATGGGAGTAGATTAGGTTGCAATATCTGGTCAGCATGGACGAATTGGACCAAAGGGTCTGTTTCGGTACTGTACATCTCTGTGATTCGATGACTCTAAGTGTAGTCATGAGTGACAGTGGCTGGGAGAAGTGGATGCCACATTCAGCTGACCTTGTGGTAAATCCATCCTGTGCTAAGGACATGGTTTCTGTCCATTTGGATCAGGGAGCAGCTTTGGTGATTCTACCCTGAGGGAAAATGGATAGATGGTGTGCTTTGAGAAATATGGCAGCTGTGAGAGGCAACTACTAGCTGGCAATGGTAGATCATCCCTGATGTTACTATGCCTGTGGCCTTAGACTGTGTTTGTGTGGAAGCCAGTGTTTGCTGGAGGGTTTAGTGAGAGAAATGGGGGATGGTGGCAGTGGGGAGGGCACACAGGCACTAACTACAGTGCAGACATATTTGGTGTATACAGTTCAACTTTAATGGATATGACTAAGTTTGCACATCTTCTGTCCTACATCCTGCCCAAGGCTCTAGTTGAGGACCTTATATTTCAGGAACTTGAATCCACTATTTGACAGGTACTCACCATGCTCTGTAATCAACCTCGTTCTCATTTTTTTTTTATTCCTGATGTCTGTACCCCGCCATTCTCAAGTTGAACATGATGTACCCCATCATACAGGGAAAGGAATGTTACTTTCTAGTCGTCCCTCACCCCAATCGGATAAGACACAGACACCTTGGTAGATATTTGTGAGAGGGGAAAGAATATATCTGTCCAGAAGAAGTTAGAGCTAGGGGTGAGGTGAAGTCACAATAATTTTGATGTCAACATATCAACAACTTCAAGATAATAGCACAGGGACAAGAATGGCAATATAATTTCACCTGCCCTCAAACACCACCCTTCCCCCTCCAATGGAATGCCCTTATCCTTCTGCAGCTTCTCCATCCCTCTTCCTCCCAATCTTTGACTGGACAGAAAATCAAAATGGGAAATGATTTCTATGGAGGTGAGTTGTGTGTGACTTATGCTAACTGTGGAAAAATTATCAATCACCAATGCATACTCAATTTCTTTGGTTCAAGTATGAATTGCTTTAATAAATACATTTTAAACAATTTCTTTTTGTTGTCAGACTCATCTCTACAAACTCTGAGAAATCATGTAGTGGCATCAGTTCTCCAGCAGTGAACTGTTAATCGTAAAGCTGTAAACTCCAGTACTCGTGGTACAACTCTCATATAATGAAGATAAGATTGTATAAGTGGGGCAGTAAAATGGATTAAGGTCTGTGGAGTTAAATCAGAAACATCTGCTACTATATAAAGGTGCGAATATCAAAATGCAGGAGAATGCCGAGCTCACAGAAGAATATTTTATGGGTTGTATAACAGATAATTGATGAGCTCCATTTATTTAATCTCTCCATGCATTCCACAATCTCCCATCAATGTTATGGTAAGGTCAGTTTTCATGATTGGGGTTCAGATTGTAGCAACAGCTGTTAGACAAACACTCTATGTATAGACGACCAGACCAAACGAATCCCATCATTCACAAGAATAAGTTATAGATTCATGGAGTCATAGAGTGATAGAGCTGTACAGCCTGAAAACAGACCCTTCGGTCCAACTTGTCCATGCTGACCAGATATCCTAAATTAATCTAGTCCCATTTGCCAGCATTTGCCCCATATTCTCTAATCCCTTCATATTCATATATCCATCCAGATATCTTGTAAATATTGTAATTGTACCAGCCTCCACCACTTCCTCTGGCAGCTCATTCCACATTTGCACAACCTTTTGTGTGAAATGCTGACCCTTAGGTCCCTTTTCAATCTTTCCCATTTTACCTATGCCCTCTAAATCTGGACACCCCCACTCTCAGGAAACAACCTTGGCTATTCACCCCATCCATGCCCCTCATGATTTTATAAACCTTTATAAAGGTCACCCTTCAGCTTCCGATGCTCCAGGGAAAGTAGCTCCCGCCTATGCAGCCTCTCCCTGTAGCTCAAATGCTCCAACCCTGGCAACATCCTTGTAAATCTTTTCTGGATCCTTTCAAGTTTCACAACATCTTTCCTATAACAGGGAGACCAGAAATGAATGCAGAATTCCAAAAGTGGTCTAACCAATGTGCTGTACAGCTGCAAAATGACCTCCCAATGCTTATATTCAATGCACCGACCAAGCATACCAGATGCCTTCTTAGAATTGAACTAAATTCAATTAATTCAATATCCAATGCATGAAGCAATCTCAATAGTAAAACAGTGGTACAAAATAACCTCTTACTATTTTCTTGTAAATATAGAGAAGAAATTAATATTGTTCCTTTTCCTAGAGACCTTTGCTAATGCAATATCACAAATATCCCATATACTCAATTTATGATGCTAAAGCCCCAGAAAACTAAAGCATAACTTCAGTTTCAGCCGCTCCCTAATTGCCCAGAATTGATGTGTTGCTCTGTTCTTTTTCCCTCACTGAAAATGCTGAACAGTTCCATCCCTCACCATGAAAATTGAGCATAACATTTAGTGATATTAGTAGTAACAGTAATGTCCTTGATCACCAAATTGATTTAGAGTGTGACAAACTGGTGCTGTTGTGTAATTATAACATGCTAATTCAAGATTTACTTAAGGAATATTTGTGCAATCCTCAAATTGTTTTAAAATCAGCTAGTCAAGTAGTTCCAACAGTGTCTGGAGTCATTGTTATAAAATTTAAAATAACACTAATCAAACAGATTTACAACAGAAAAGGTTGCTGGCAAAATATGATGAATGCTGAAAATCTGAAATAAACACAGAAAAGACTGGGATAACTCAGCAGGTTGGCAGCATCTCTGGAGAGAGAAAAGATCGTATAACTTTTCTTCAGAAGAGTAATAGACTTGAAACACTAACCCTATTCCTCTCTCCACAGATGCACCAGACTTGCTGAGTTTCTCCAGCATTCTGTTTGTTTCTTAAAGTCCCATTCACAGTTTAAAGGGTGGCACCATGGCTCATTGGTTAGCACTGCTGCCTCACAGCACCAGGGTACCAGGTTCGATTCCAGCCTTGGGTGACTGTCTGTGTGGAGTTTGCATATCCTCCCCGTGTCTGCATGGGTTTCCACCCCCAATCCAAAGATGTGCAGGCGAGGTGAATTGGCCATGTTAAATTGCCCATAGTGTTGGGTGCATTAGTCAGAGGGAAATGGGTCTGGGTGGGTTACTCTTTGGAGGGTCGGTGTGGACTTGTTGGGCAAAATGGCCTGTTTCCACACTGTAGGGAACCTAAATCACATGGTTTATATTTTAAGCTTGAATATGGATAATTTAGCATTTACATCTTATAACAATCCAAATAGCAAGTCAGAAATATTACAGGAGTTTAAGCACCTGAAGGTTAAACGTTTTAATTTCTGTATTCCTTATAAAAGCTCATAGGTATGGTTGATCACAGTCAAATCCAATAAACTCATCTGAAAGATGAATCAGGTTCTGTTTATTTTGAATTTACACTTGTTTCCGTACATCAATTCACTCTTAAAATATATTTTTTTAAGAGCAACATTTTGTTGCAACAGGATTCATTTTGGCATTAGCTATGCCATGCATACCTTATTACTACACTCACTGTAACATATCCTAATCAGCAAGTTTTTGGAATAAGTTTGTCACTGGACAGTTTGGACATATGATGGTCTAATTTATGTATTCACCAGAAATATTGTCATAGTTGTAACCTCTGGGCCAACAACAATATGTCAGCAAGACAGTATGTAATATTTTCCCTGCTTTAAAACAGTGTAGAATGAAGATAGATGATGGAAGTATAATTGTAAGCATGACAACAATCTCAATAAGGAATTGCTTTCTATTAACATGTTTCCCACTTGGGTTTTGAAAAGTCAGATGGGATAGACCTTGCATCAGGCCCCTGGGAGCAGCAAATCCTCCCCCAATTCAGTTGAAGAGTGGAAGGTGCTGATGCAGGATTTTGGACCACCAGTGGTGCCTTGATAAATGGGGATAGGATGAACAGGATAATCAGTGCTGGGGTTTGTTGTTCCCTTGTTATCAGTAAGCTCTTGCCTCTGTCTCTGTAGCCTTTATAATGACCCCTATTTCATCACCCTCATCCCACCCACATCCTATCAAACTGTTTAAGTATAGGTGGATGATATGGGTCACTCTGAATTTACTATACGTACCTTAAATGGCTTTTTGAGTTGACAGCATTTACAGGGAGAAAGCAAGCTAATGTTTTGGGTCTAGTTGACTCTTCAGTATACTTGGGTACCTGGTTTGACATGATCCATTCCAGAATACCAAATAAACTAATAGTGTTCATCATGTCAGTGATGGTCACATTTGTTGTTAGGATATTTAAAGAAATAATCTGTGCATTGAGAATAGGTCTGTTGCTTCTTTCATTCAAGGAGTGCATAGAACATTGTGTGGATTAAAAGTTCCCCTCATTGTTGAGAGTTGATACATTTAGCCTGCTTCACATGAATTCAAAAGTTATTGAATATCCCAATACATCCATGGACAGTACACAAGATTCATGTGTTAACTGTGTTGGGTGTTCAATACACATGCCCCTAATGTAACATGGATGATACCTTGGAATGATGTATTGGTATTAAGAATCATTTGCCTTTGAAAAGACTTATCGTGATTTACCAAGTTTATTTCTTATGGCTAAAATAAACATATCTTCTCAGATACTTGTAGGGGCAAATTACTGCAGATGCTGGAATCTGTACTGAAAATGACAAATGCTGGAGATCACAGCAGACCAGAGCTCTGATGAAGAGTAATCTAGACTTGAAATGTTAGCTTGTTCTCTCTCTGTGGATGCTGTCTGATGCACTGTGGTCTCTAGCATTAGATGTTTTTCAGTTCTTCTCAGATACTTTTTGAGAACCTGTCCGGCATCCCTGAATAATGATTCTTTGCAAATCCTGTAGTTGCTCATCTCTGGCAGTAGATTATTGTAACTATTCACACTTTCTCTGGTGAAAATATAACAGATGAACCTTGAAAATATCTTAAACTTCATAATCCAAACTATCATCGTGTAGATCAAGAAGAATCTTTTGGTCTTTGCGTGCGTTAGGTACTCTGCTCAACATATCAGATACAATCATCATCAAACCTGACTTTATTTCACTTCAGAGTAATAGCCTTTGAGATCATTGCCTGATTTGATTGCATCACATGTGATTCATTCTACTCTGTGGGTATGATTGGAATGGCATGAATTGAGACAGACTGAGATCTGTCCATACTGGTAGTCATGGCACTGCTTCACTATTAGCATCCACCAGGCAGAAGATTTCAGGAAGTCAACTTGAAATTAGATATTGACACTGCAGTGTGATTCTGCTAATTCATGGAATTGGTCAACCATTATACCCTGTGAGAAACAGTGCCAAGGTGCACTTCTTTCAGGTTGGGTAATTCAGGCCAATTTTAGTTGTTAGAGTGCCCTCCTACTGGAGAAAGTGAGGATTGTAGATGCTTTCCTGATGAAGGGCTTATGCCTGAAACAATGATTCTTCTGCTCCATGGATGCTGCCTGACCTGCTGTGCTTTTCTAAAACCACACTCTCAACTTTGCTCTCTTACCTGTTCAACCATTAGTGGTTTTAAATGCTTTGGATCACCTTCTCCTATTAATATGGTGTGTCAGGTTAAACTACCAAAACCTTGATCATTTCTGCCTTTCACTAGGTAGAATCTGAACCTTACAAATGTGTTTGTGCACCTTCTTAGCATTTTCCTTACTGCCAGTTTTGTTGGTCATTTGTGTTTTGTTCTGGGGTCTGGCTTAGCCTTTGAAACCAGATTTCCTGCACACTCAGACCCAATGTCCATTGATGACATGTGTTTTGTGGATATCAAGAAATGCTGGACAGCTTTTGGGCAGATGCGACAGACCACATCTGTTACAGATTTTATTTTAGTTCGGTGCAACTTGCTGACTGTAGCAATTAGATTGTCTGCACCAAAAGTGTGAAATTGTTATTGGCACGCCACTATGGCTTCATATTTTCATGTCCATTCCCAAGTAATGTTCAATGCCCTTCTTCTTGCCAAGGTTTGGCCCAAAATATCCTTCCTAAAGGATCTAATTGGTGTGGAGGTGATGACTAATTGAATGAACCTCTCTACAATTCATAAGAACCTGTAAACAAGCAGCAGCAGTAGACAATTCAAACTATATCATAGAATCCTTACAGTGTGGACCAACAAGTCCACACTAACCCTCCGAAAAGTACCACACCCAGACTTATTCCCCTATCCTATTACTTTACATATGCCCCTGACTAATGCACCTAACCACACATCACCGAACACAATGGGCAGTTCACCTGACCTGCACATCTTTGGATTGTGGGAGGAAACTAGAGCACGCAGAGGAAACCCACACACACGGGGAGAATGTGCAAACTCCACACAGACCATCACTCGAGGCTAGAATCGAACCCGGGTCCTTGGTGCTGTGAGGCAGCAGTGCTAACCACTGAGTCACTGTGCCACCCTATAAGCCTGCTGCTCCTTTAATAAGATATAACTAATTTGATTGTAGCCTGAAATCCACATTCCTGCCCATTCCTGATAACCTCTTACCCCTTGCTTATCAAGAATCTATCTTGGTTGAAACTTTATTGCTGGAACAGCACAGCAGGTCAGGCAGCATCCAGGGAACAGGAGATTCGACGCTCCGGGCCTGCCCATTCCTGATAACCTCTTACCCCTTGCTTATCAAGAATCTATCTACCTTGCTTTTAAATATTCAAGGTCTGCTCCCACCACCTTTCTCAGAAAGAGAGTTGCAAAGACTCATGACCCTCTGAGAATTTTATTTTGGGTAATCTCTGTTTTAAATGCATAGTTCCTGATTTTTAAGCAGTGACTTTTCAAGATTCACCAATAAGAGGAAACATCCTCTCCTCTTTTACCCTGTCAGGTCATCTCAGGATCTTATACATTTTATTCAAGTTGTTTCTTTTTCAATTATTCAACATTAAAACCCATCTTGTTCCCTTGAGGGAAGGTAATGTGCTATCCTTACCTGGTCTGGCCTTCATATGCATCCAGATACATAGTAATGTTAAGTGCCTCTGACAGGGCCAATTCCCTGAAATTCAAATAAACTGAAAATAAAAACATTTTATTTTTAGGAAGCAATTGTTTGATCCCACTGAAACAACTCTGACTTTTAAAGGGAATGATGTTCCTCCAGAGTTTTGTCGAGTGAAGGCTCATGGTCACAATGGAGGGCAGTTAGAGATGAATAACAAATGGTGGCCTTTTCAGTAACAATCACATAGCAATACAAGTTGAAGAATGAAGTAGAAAATTCAATTCATGACGCTTGTCCAAAGATTCACCATTTCCCCATTTCCTGAGCCATTTGAGAATTGCATGGAGACATTAGATTAGATTAGATAATTTAAAGCTTTCTAATGTGATTGAAACAGAGAAAGACAGCTTTATCATTCCCCATTTCCTGAGCCATTTGAGAATTGCATGGAGACATAATTAATTTGTGAAAAATTTAAAGCTTTCTAATGTGATTGAAACAGAGAAAGACAGCTTTATCAAAAGAAAATATTATTACTCCAAACAAGTACTCATTAAGTACTGATATCTGTTAGATTGGGTGAGAGTGGGGATGGGAATAATTACTTCCTGTGTTCAGTGAAGAAAATTCATTATTCTCTTTATTACTAACTTTCATCAGCTCACAAATGCTGCTTTGATGTCTGTGTGCAAGCTGATCTGAATGAAAGGAAATCCATGAAACACAGCTCTCTTAGACTCCGCAGATTAAACACATACTTAATCCAAGTAAAATTCTGACCCATGCACAGTATTCCATTTGGGAAATACGATCGTAATGATTATCTTCTGGTGTGTGGCACAACCCCAGATGGCATATATACAGGTGGGAATGATTAAAGTTGTGAACCATTCTGTTCCTAACACTTCTTTTTAGACTGTAACAATTTACTGGCATGAAAGTGAACTGCTAGTGGAAAAGTCTTTCGCATTTTTGAATGCAGTGAGTTCTCAAGAATCGTTGTTAGTTGATCAAAGTCAATGTTATTGAGTAAATTGGCATATCACAGAAGAAATTGAGAAATACAGTTAAGATCTCTCTGCGTGTTGAATCAGTGACACTGTGTTCTGTTAGCTGTCTTTTGTAAGTTTGATAAGTTATTAGAACTATTTGAGGATGTAACAAGTAAGATGGTTAAGCAATATAGCTTAATTGGATATTCAAAAAGCATTTAATAAGGTAATACATGAACAATTACAACATCAGAGTTCATGATGTTGCAGGAAATGTATGAGCTTAAATAGAGATTTGGCAAGCTAATAGGTAATACAGTCAGGATAAATGGGTCATTTTCAGGTTGGTGAACTATACGTACTATCATGACACAGGGATCAGTGCCAAATATTTACAATCCACATTAATGGTTTGGATGAAGAGACTAAGTGTAATACAATCATTTGCAAGGGGGATGGTTTGGAAGACAGTGGAGGTACCATCAACTGGGAAGGAGGCTTGGTAGGTAAAGTGCCAGTTTTCCTTGCACTGCAATGTCATATTACTAGATGACCTTCCTGCCAAGAAGCAAATTGTGTCACTTATGTAGCATTTCTTTTGAGACATATTTTCTCCCTTTGTGTGGTCTGAATTTAACAAACAGACATAAAACATATAAAGTTAAATTTAAAAAGATAAATATTTATTTTTCATGACAACTGAAATTTAACTGCAACACTTACTTCTCACACTTCCTAAACGTATTATCTTGATGATAATACATGCATTTAAATTATTTAAATGGTAAATGCAACATGTCACGTCCTTGAACAGTCCTTCAGATTGTAATTGAAATGCTGTAAGCCTGATGGATTCCGTCTTGGTCTCCTAAAGTCCATGCAGATTTGAAATATCTTCTATTATCAATTGAAATTACGGCTGAGCTCCTGCAGCGTCAATTTCTAAACTCAGAGGTTTAATTAATTCTACCCATCTCCTTAACAAGGCCGGGTCCAATCTTTTGCTGGATAAAAGCTGGCTTCCCTGTCATTTCCCAGGTTGACTCACTGAGTTGCCCTTATGAAACAACAAACTATTGGCTAGATCCAGCTAGTTTCAATCATGTGACAGCAGTTTTCGTCACAGAGTGAAATAGCACAGAAACAGACTTCAGTCTAATCAGTCCACGCTGAACATAATTCCAAACTAAACTAGTCCCACCTGCCTGCTCCTGGCCCATGTCCTTACAAACCTTTTCTATTCATGTACTTATCCAAGCATTGATCTTGATGTATTCCCTTGATTTGATTGTAGATGAGTTGATTGTAGATATAATTGACACATAATGGAGAACAAATGATATCCAAGCAACATTCCAACCATAAGTAATCTCTTAAATGTCTGTACTTGAAATCTCATCTTCACGGAACCAGAACCAATGTTCATTTAGTCTCTTCAATTGAAATGGAGAGAGCTGTCACCGATACCTGGGAAGACTATTGCATGTTAATGACTTTCCAGAGACATGATAAGACATACAGTTAGTCTCAATCTGTATGTGGTTAGCACAAATCTGACCTCTCTGGAGTCCATCTAGTCAAGGTGCAGTGTCCATATTCCCTGCTGCCTTTTAAAAGTAAAGTAGTCTTCCAATAGGTATTACAAGTATGTAACATATAATGAAGCCAATTCCCAGGCTCAAACTGCCTACAGCCGTGTTACTGATGTGGACTGAACTTAAGCTTCCCCTCAATTATGTGCAACCCAAGCCCACCGATTGACTGTGATATCACCATAATAATAGTTTAATGACAATTGGAATGTCAATATTATTTTCCAGGCAATTAATGGTTTGGTTATAGCAATCTTTAGTTAGAACGGTTTGATTTGACATTTTATCATGACAATTTCTAGTAATAAACAAAGTTTCTTATTGCTGATTAAAATATATCAGAGGTTTTATTAGCAATATTTAAGTAAATGTTAATCTCCACAGCTGTTTACAGTCATGTGCTTTGTGCAGTTACTTCAACCTCACAGTCAAATCCAACCACAAAACTATCTCCAAATTATTTTTGAAATTGTTGAAGTGATGGTTGCTGGTGGCTATAGAAGCTGAATTGATTAAAGCACACAGATTCCAATACCTTTGAATTTCTATTTGTATTAACCTCTTACACTACCTTGTGGAAAGTGATACATAAAGCTGATACAGAAGGATTTGTTATCCCGGTACTAGCTGAAATGTTTGTAATAATACTATAGCTGAAATCAATTCTCATTAGACTGACCAATAAGCAACCATGATATATCCAGGCACAACCAACCTGTTAACATGTACCTGGAGTGTGAAAGCTTCCGAGAATACCAAACACTTATAAGAATGCTTTCAGTGGATCTCATCACAAGAGTGAACATGTTTATAAAATTGCAACTTGTTGACACATAAACATGGCAGCTGGACACTAACTGTCTCATTTTAGCAGGGAATGGGCTGTAAAAGGAGCAGGCTGGCGGTGATGGGATGTACAGAAGCAGCTGCTGATGACAAGGTTGTGTGTGTGTATCCAAATATTCTCCAAATGGCAGAGATCAGGGGTTCCAGTCGATCAGAATTGGAAAATTCTCTTTATGAAATTTAGTCATCTGTGCTGGAAGGCAAGTCACCTGGGGAGAAGTGAAAATGTGTAATTTACTTTAGTCTCCTCATTGAACAGGAGCAACCACTTCCCAGATAAATGATAAGCATCTCATTTAGAGGAGTGTTTATGCGTTCTTTCAAATAGTCTTGATTAAATGATTGAATCATTGAATCATTGTACTTGCCTGATTCAAACCACAGAAAGAAATAAAGTCATAATAGAAAAAATAATTCCCAGCTTTATGACTTCCAAAACCTAGGATAAAACCCAAAACCTTGTTTCAGTGCAGCTCCAACCACACTCCATCCAGGACAAAGCAGCTCACTTGGTTGGCACCACACCCACAAACATCCACTCCCTACGCCATCAGTCCTCAGTAGCAGCAGTGTGTACTATCTACAAGATGCAGAAATTCACCCAAGATCCTCAGACAGCACCTTACAATCCCACGACCACATCCATCTAGAAGGACAAGGTCAGCAGATACATGGGAACACCACCACCTGCAAGTACCACTCCAAGCCACTCACCATCCCGACTTGGAAGTATATTGCTATTCCTTCACTGTCGCTGCATTAGAATCATGGAATAGCCTCCCAAAGGGCATTGTGGGTCAACCCACAACATATGGACTGCAGCAGCTCAAGAAGGTAGCTCACCACCACCTTCTCAAGGGCGAAGGGTGGCATGGTGCCTCAGTGGTCAGCACCGCTGCCTAACAGTGTCAGGGACCCGGGTTTGATTCCTGCCTCGGTGACTGTGTGGAATTTGCATATTCTCCCTGTGTCTGTGTGGGTTTCCTCCGGGTGCTCCGGTTTCCTCACACAATCCAAAGATGTGCAGGTCAGGTGAACTGGCCATGCAAAATTGCCCAAAGTGTTAGGTGCATTAGTCAGGGGTAAATATAGGGTAGGTGAATGGATCTGAGTAGGTTACTCTTTGGAGGGTGGTATAACTTGTTGGGCCGAAGGGCCTGTTTCCATACTGTAGGGAATCTAATCTATATCTAATAAAACTAGGGATGGCCAATAAATTCTGGCCAGTTAGTGATGCCCACTTCCCATGAATGAATGAAAAGAAAATCTACTTAAACACTTCAGTTTACGCACAAGGAAAGTAATACCATGCTGTAATGTTATTATAGCTTGTCTAATTGATTTTTAAACACTATCATCAGGTTTACCCTGTTTGACCTATTTTTTACTGATTTTAATTAAAAGGCCAGATGCACCACCTTACATGGAAAGATCAATAATCTCATTTCTTTCACTTGGTTAAACCATGTATTACTCTCCCATGTATTACTCTCCCATGTATTACTCTCCCTGCTTTTACAAAGTTGATGTTTTAAGATATAGTTATTTTAACAGCTTTATGTACAGTTTAGATATATATCAATCCAAAAGTGACAGCATGCCATAGGAACCATCTTCAATCTAGTTCCAGAGTGTCAGAAAATGAAGTGTAGACCCCATCTGGGGGATCATCTCACTTCTTACTGAATAGAGTACAACTACACTCCAATATGTAGGACACAGTTTTAAAAAGTGTTCAACTATTCATACCATCACCATTACTTTCCAGTATGTGTCCATGCTTAATAAAGCTGACAGAAAACATATGAAAACAGAAATTGCTGGAGAAACTCAGCAGATCCAGCAGCATCTGAGCAGAAGGTCATAGGACTAAAATGCTTAACTCTGCTTTCTTTCTGCAGATGCTGGCCAATGTACTGAGTTTATATGACAATTTTTGTTTTGTTGTTTCAGATCTCTAGCATGTGCAATTACTTGTTTTACTTTGGACAGAAAACATAATCTTCCTTAATTTGCTGGCGATTTCAAGATCCAAATTACTTGCCAGTTTTGCAAGCAATTGGCAGCTATTTGACATTCTGACAATCTAGAGATGGACTTCTTCCTTGCTAAAGGTGCAAGTCAAAGCCTCAGCAATGCATCCCGGAGTCTTCACAGAGGATCTTCTTAGAGATGATATTGGTCAAAAGTAACTTGGGCTGTACTCACTTCTTCATTGAGGGTCCAATGGGTTGCGAGTGGAAAAGAAGAAAAATCATTAGTTGGTGAAAGCAGAAAGAATTTTATGCAGAGCAAATTGTTAGCATTGGTACTCATCCAAGGAGGACAGGGTGCAATATTGCTTATTAGGTTGCTGGCCTATTGGTATCTACTGTCAACACAGAAATGGTCCTGGTCTTCTGATGAAGGCTTCAGCCTGAAATGTCGACTCTCTTGCTCCTCTGAGGCTGCCTGAGCTGCTGTGCCTTTTCTACACTTTACTGACTCGGACTTCTCCGGCTTCTGCAGTCTATCTCCTGGTCTTCTCATGCCAACTTGATGATCCTTTTCTCAAAGTGGGTGAGGAGCTTGAAATCCATCACTCCTCTGCTATTCTTAATGCAGTTATGGGCCAGTTCTCCTGCAATTTGGTAAATAATGGGATTCAGTGTGATGGGAATGGTACAGGAGCTGCTAGCAAGCATGAAGAGCTTGCAAGATAGGCCTTAATGTATACTGCCTTCCATCCCTGTGATGAGGTCCATTGGCACTGAAATTTGCTACCATCTGTGTCCTGGCTGGATGGATGCTTCAGGTCTCCTCTAGCTTATCTCTCCATGCTTCAGGCTCCTCTAGCTTGTCTCTCCACGCTTCAGGCTCACTGCCTTTATTCTTGATGAAGGGCTTTTGCCCGAAACGTTGATTTCGAAGCTCCTTGGATGCTGCCTGAACTGCTGTGCTCTTCCAGCACCACTAATCCAGAAGAAGGATGCGATATTATCACCTTTTGATTCTATTCATTGGGAGAGAATGTTCAGTTTCTCTGTGATTTCCATCTAACAAGAGCTACAGGTTTTGTGTAACAGGAAGCAAATTGAGACATCGTTTGTTTTGCAAAAGCAATCACCACAGACTGAAAGGACTTTTCTGGCTCGCAGTCTGAAAAAGTGTCCACCTGGTCTTTAAATATGGAGCCAGACCACTCAAACCCTGAAGATCCTGAAGTGGCAGGATCACCCCTCTTGATTGCTTTGTGATTCACTGGGTAGCTCAAACAACAACTCATTTGCATAGATATGTGACCTGGGAAGCTCATGATTGAATGAAATAACTTGCATTGATGGATATGATGTGATCCAAGACATTCAACATCATGGTTTAACTACAAAAGGGAAAAGAACACACAATGTATTCTGAGATTTCCTAAGTGGGCATATTTGTGCACCAATTTTAGCAATGTATGAAGCAGTAACTGAATTGTCATAATGCTGAGCTAATATGTAAGTACAGCCAAGGTCTAGAATTTCCTCCTCATTGAAATGCCAGTAGAAGTGTAGCGGGACACACACTCCAGGTATCCAGGATCCATCTGAAATGTACATTAATTTTTGATGGAATTTAAATAATTTTGATGGAATTCCCCACAGACCCTGCCTTGAATTGGCCAGTGAGTAACTACAGCTGGATTTAGAGACCTGTAACAGTACAGTAATGCTGACAGCCTGCAGCACAGTGCTTGTTCCAGTGAAGTTCAATACAATCTGGAGGAACAGCACCTCATCTTTTGTTTAGGCTCAATTCGGACATCTGGGTTCAACAACAAGTTCAACAATTTCAGACCAGAACCCTGTCCCCACATCTTGTTTATCATAGCAGTTCATTATTCTTACATTCACACCCACACTGGACAAATCTTTTATTTCTTTACTACAGCCATTGCCACTCCCTTTGTCTTTTGTACCATGTTTTTTTCATAAGTAAATCTTTCCATTCTGGCACAGACCTCGTTAGGTCTTCCTCCCAACTCCCCTGTTTCATTTATAGAAATCTATCATATATCTATATATTTTATTTGGAAGGAATGTTCTTGAGTTGAAATGATCATTATTTTTCTTTATATATGATGCTGCTGAACCTGCCCAAGTACTCTCTGCTTTCAGTTTTCATTTAAATGCGTCAGGCTGGACCATTGTGTAAACCATGTTTCTTCTGGTCTCAAGGGAATTTTGAAAAGGTAAACTTAACTTAGCCTTTCTCCAAAGTCCAATCTTTGAGTGGTAAAGATTTGAAGGCTTGGTCGGCATGGACAACTCACAAGCCTAAAGCATATCTGTTACATTGACATGTGCTGCTCAGCCAGACATCACACTCCACTATTCCTGAAGTCAATACAAATGTGAAAAGATTTAGCCAAGCTATCCACCAAAGTCTCTAATTTACCTGATTCATGAACTCAGATTAAAAGATAACACTCACTGAGTGGCTGTGCTTAGCTTGACAGTAACTGTTTATTAAAAGCAAATTGTTTGTACGTCGATTCTCCTGCTCCTTGGATGCTGCCTGACCTGCTGCACTTTTCCAGCAACACATTTTCAGCTCTGATCTCCAGCATCTGCAGTGCTCCCTTTCTCCTGTTTGTAACCAATGCCTATTAACCAATAGCAATAAGGACACATGAATTGTTAATTTATAACTTAACAGAATATAAATCTAAGACTTAAACTGTACCCCTTCTCAAAATCTCCCCTTCACATTTATATAGATACACAAGAACAGATACAACATGAATAGTAATTGTGGAAAAGGAAAAGAAAAATCATGGAAAAACTGTTCGATAGCACCAGTCTGGATCACAGGCATTGATGAGTTGTTTTTTTTCAATTCCTTTTAGTTCTTTGCTGTTGACACAAATTTGTCACAACTTCTGATGTTCTCTTTCATTCACTGGTTGAAAATTCATCCTTTCACTATTATTAAGCTCTTTTCTTTCCTCCTTCAAGAGGAGATTTGTTAAAAAGATGAAAGGTTAGACAGCAAGCTGCTACTGGACACTATTTGGTAACACTTCTTGGTATCTTCATACAGGAGAAAGAGACAGAGAGACTGATTTTCGGATGCATTTGATTTGCAGGCTGGATGTTCTCTGGTTCACTGACCCCATACAAGCCATTGACACCTTCTCAGAACAATCAAAGCATTGTCATGATTAGATTACATTAGATTACATTACACCGTGGAAACAGGCCCACCGGCCCACACTGACCCGCCGAAGCGCAACCCACCCATGCCCCTACATTTACCCCTTACCTAACACTACGGGCAATTTTAGCATGGCCAATTCACCTGACCTGCACATCTTTGGACTGTGGGAGGAAACCGGAGCACCCGGAGGAAACCCACGCAGACACAGGGAGAACGTGCAAACTCCACACAGTCAGTTGCCTGAAGCGGGAATTGAACCCGGGTCTCTGGCGCTGTGAGGCAGCAGTGCTAACCACTGTGCCATCGTGCCGCCCACTAAGTGGGCGTCATCAAGCAGTTGTCCCTTAATTTAGAACTCATTGGTTTCGCTCTCACTGTTTTAGGAAAAGGCAACGTTATATACAACTCACAATGTACTCCAGTAGATATGATTTTTAAAATTGAAGCCATGTCAATATAGTCTCCTTAGTTTAAAACCGTATCCTCCTTTTATAGTCTTCAGTCCAAAAAACAGCAAATATATTCATTTGGTGAGTATCCAGCTGCTTTTCTTTAAGCTCTGCATGCCTCTTCTCAACAGATACAGAAAGAACAGTGTTACAATTTGGGCTTTAATACTTAACTTCCTCATATTATAAGAATCAGAGGATTCCCACATTATAAATGTTGTTCCAGCATCTGCAGTTCACTTTCTATATTAATCTCAGACTGTGTAATATAAATGTAACTTGTCAAAAAGATCAGAAATGGATCTGAATCAATTTTCTTTAAGGTAAACTGTATCAATGTTTACGGGAGGCAAAGAAATGTTTTCAGGAATTTCTAGATAAGTATTTTAATAATACATGAATGGTACACCCAATCCAATGCAACACGTGATATGAATTTTTCTCGAGACACTTATTTCCAGTTGTCTTGAATGATGAGTGGATAGTAGAGATGTTTAGTTGGCTGACATCAATGGTGTAACTCTATGCATTAGATCAGCTTTCTTTCTTTTTATTAATTTGAATCCCAATGGAGACATAGGCAATGAAAATAAAATTTTGACTTATGGTATAATTTCCTGTATTTCGTTTATTGCAATTTTGAGGTTAATAATATAGTTCATGATCATATATTTTGTTGTTGTGTTTGCTTGTGTGGTTACTGGTTCAGAACAGTAAAATTAACCATTTGAATTCCTTAAGGCTTGCAAAAGGTAATGAATTGCAAATTTTGCTGGTTTACATTTAATGGTAACATAATGGATACGGTAGTGAATGATTTAGTTAAAGGCTGAGTTAACTAGACACAGACTAAGCAATACCATATGGTCTTGTTGTCTGATGAGGAGATATATTTCTCTATCCCTAGAAGTTAAATATGAAAGTAACATTTTACTGTCATCTTATTCCAGTATTTTCATCTAAAATCTTTAGGTTAAACTTGAAAGAATGAACAGCAATTTACTTCGACACTTGAGTGTACATGCATGTGGTTGAATTTTGTTTCTAAATTCTCTCCTCCAATAAAAATGTTTTCCTTTATTTATCATCTCTCTCTCTGATAGCTGCAGTTAATTGTCAAACTATAGATGTACTATCTATTTATAGGGTGCATGATATGAACCAGACTCCACTATTAGTGTTAGATATCATTCAACTTGGAATCGTGAAACTCTGGAACATCTAGGGCAGCAACAAAATAGCAGTTTCTTGGTGATGGGAGTTTGGAGTTTTGTTGTCAGAGCTATTTTGCTTTTGCGACAGATACATACACAGGGACGCATGCGCACACACATATGCACACACAAGCATATATATCCTCTACAAGGAGGAATTTACAAAGAAGCGCCTGTCAGTGAATGTACACACCCCCTCAAAGCTCCTTGGGGAATCTCCAAAGATACAGCTCATAAATTCAGAGCATATGCTACATAAAACAAGATTAATGGTACACATCTTTAGAGTGTTGGCAGGAATATGGTGATCTCCATGTAAACATCTAGCCAGCACATGCCCAGAGAAGGTTTTTTGTCTCTTGGCTGGATACTAACCACATCAAATCCATTACCTTCTCTCGATCCTCCTTTAAAGCACAATGCACATAGAGCTGGTCTTGTAATTTCTTTTTCTTATGGGCACATTGATATATCAACATAACTTCATTATGTTATAAAACCATACAAAAATTTCTCAAATCACTTTTCACAGTGTGTTTTTCAACAGTGTTGAAGCACATGGGAAACATATCAGAGACCTACACATGACGATCTTCCCCTGTAAATAACTGCACAGCAACTATAATCCATCACAGTGAAATTGGATTGATCTTAAAGTTAATAGAAATAATCTATTCAGTCTTGCTATGGACACATGGTGTGCAACCACCAGGAACAGAAGATGTATATGGGCAGTCAATCCAATAATAATTCTTTTGATAATTCAGATGCATTTGACAGCTAATAAACTGAATTGTTTGCATCCATTTACATCCACTATTCTCATTAATATTCCACATTCTGTGTAAACAATAAATAAATTATTGGTCAATACAATTCCGCTGTATTTTGTTCAAACTTACTCATTTGTCCTCATATAATGAGGGGATGGGGAGTTTCAGTGTACTGAGGAAGACTTAATTTGCTTTTGTATACTTTGTCAGAATTTCTGCAGTACTTTCTAAATTACAGGATAGTTATTATGCCAAACCATTGCAGGAAAATTTGCTTTTACGAGAGGGAATTTTGTTTTCAAGGCTTCTAATGCAGTATTTCATGTTTGAAGAGCTCAAGATGAAAGAAGGGATGATTAGTTATCAAGGCATATCTGCAGATGTTGGCACATCTATCTGGCAATGCACAAGAACTACCTTGGCTTGCTTTACATCAGCAGGGTAAGGTTTTGCCATGTGCAGGTAGGACACCTGCAACCAATTTGTAACATAAGTATAAATTCCCTGGCTATGAAAGAGAACTTTATGCAGGTCCTTTCATATATCAGAACATTCCAAAACACTTCACAGCCAATGAATTGCTTTTGAAGTGTAGTTGCAATTGTTTGGTAGGTGCATATGGCAGCCAATATGCACACAGCAAGGTCTTACTAACAAGACCAAAATAAATGAACTGTTGATTTGTAAAGCATTTTGAATGTCCTGAGAAACTGAGATGTGTTGCATAGGAACACAGAGACAGGAGGAGACCTCCTAACAGAATTAGAGATTATCCCAGAATCACCCAGATAATGCGCTGCATTAGAAACACCAGTATAAACAAGTTATTTAAGGACTTTCCAGTCTCCTAGTGCATCCCTTCATTCTCGCACTGCAATAAAATTGTTAGCCAACATTGGTATCGTACCTTTCAGCATTTTCTTTAACTAGCCATATCTAACCTCAAAAGGTAAAGCTAAGACCATCACTTTCCATTAGCCATTATATCACACGTCACCATAATTGTTATTAAACTATAGAGCCTTGCTTTGAATGGATAGTGTGTGTGTTCAAATGCAGGCCAGAAAATGTGATGTTTTATTTCTCCATTAGTTACTCCACAAGTTAACGTCCTGAAGAAGTCATGAGAGTCCTCTATCCACATTACAAAAAGTGTTAACAAAAGTTGCAGATCTGCTTGGAGACTGGCTACCAAAGGTATCCCTCAGAGATCGCTGTTCAGGGCTTTGAAGTGTCCAGTCTATATTCATCACCTGGTGAAGGTAGTGAGGGAATGATTTGCAAGCTTGAAGATGATGTTAAGATGTGTGCAAGTGTTAGGTGAGCAGAGGAAACTACTGGCTCCAAACAGATTTTGATATGTTGAGGGAATAGATTTGAGTGTGGCTAGCATTACTTAGATTAGACAAATGTGGTGTTACGGACGTCGTCATGATCAACACTAAGCATATAAATACTCTACAGGGAATAAAGAAGAGGCTTGTGGAGAAACACAAGTAGCAGCATCAGAAACTCTCCTTAAAGATTTGGAACAAAAGCAGAAAAGCCATAGTTAAAGCAAATACAATCCTCAGTTTGAAGATCAACTGAAATGATACAAAGGACTGGACAGGGTTGGATGCTAAAAGAATGTTCCCCTTATGGAAGAGACTAGAATTAGGGGAAGTTTAGGAAGGAGGTGAGGAAGATTTTTTTTCTCTCAGAGGTTTAGAATCATTGGAAATCTTTTCCCAGAAAGTGGTAGAGGCAGGTCAGTTAATACAGTAAGACAATAGTGGATATATTCTTGACTAACAGGGAATCAAAGGTTATCAGGAATAGAGGGAAAGTGGACTTAAGGCCAAAATCAGACAATATTGATTCTGAGGAAGGGTTACTGGACCCGAAACATTAACTCTGATTTCTCTTCACAGATGCTGCTAAACTTTTCCAGCAATCTCTATTTTTACTTCTGATTTACAACATCCACAGTTCTTTTGATTTTACTGAATGGTAGAGCAGGCTAAAGGGGCTGAATGTCTATTCCTGCTCCTAATTTGTACATTTGTCTGTTTATAAAGTGACTGGAGAGGATTTTTGTCTTAGGTTTTCTCCAAATTACTCCTGGGTTGTTGTTTTGATTTCTCCCTTCACCAAAGGGAAATATCTTGACATGAAGCATTCCACTTCACAGCCATTTGGAAAGGTCAAATGAAGAAAATAAACTTTTCTCTCATCAGTGTAAAAGACCCCCACTTCTGCAATTGATGTCATCAAAAGCATTGAAGTGTTAAGTTCACTGAAGATTGTTTTAATTCCAGAACATTCTGCAGCATTGTGATGGACAATGAATATTAAATACTTTATTGTTCCCAGACACATACTGGTAACTTTGTTCTTTGAATAGCAAATAGACCTCTAGACTTATCCTTCCCCATTAAATTAAATGGAGGCCATGCTCAAAAACTTGTGTAAATATTAATAGCTGTACTTACATCACAATTATGAAAATAGAGAAGACTCATCTGGAGGACCAACCAAACATTTTGAAAGACAGCATCAGGTGCCTGCAAAGTCAAAGATGAGGAATTGAAGAAAGAGCACAAACTTCCAATCAACCCATTGACCAAACCCATTAAACACAACATGTCTTTCTGCAGATCAGCCATTGCGAATCCACTGAATTGGAGTGGTAGCAAATCATCCTCAAGAAGAAAAGGTATCAGAATCAGAATGTACAGAGTGTTGTAAATATTGATGGAACAGTGCCAGTGTTTTGGTTGTGTTTTCTGCTTAGTAGTAATTGGTGGCAAAATGATTGACATTTTGCATACTTCCCCCAATATTCAAAGTAGCTTGAATAAGATGCTATTTTGATGTTTAAACCAAACAATATGAACAAGGTGTACAGTTATAAAAGATTTTAGCACATAAGGAACTGTTTTGGCATGAAACAAAGCCAAGCACATTTTTATAAACTTGTCAATTGAAAATTGCAGATTCCTTGATGTGCCTCTATGGTCACCAGATGTCTTGTTAAGTCACTAGTCAAGACCACTATTTCCTCTGAGATTAGATATTTTTCAGGGGGAGGGGGGGAGGATTGGCATTGGTGGGGAAATTGTGCGGGTAAGTGCTTACAAGTCTAACACATTGCAGTGAAGTGAAGCCCATTCGTGGTTACAGGCTTGAACAGCCAATTTCAAATTTACACAAACCCTATCCAGACAGGATCCTGCTAAACATAAGGTTCCATTCTGTTCAGTACTCAGCTGTCTTAAATTTGCATCTCATTCTTTTCATAGTATGAGAACGATAAATGCTGATTAGAACTGAACACTGGAATGTTGAAAACCTTAAGTCATCTTTCAAAAAATTTAAGTTGAAAAAGTTAAGTCCCCTTTCAAAAAATTAAGAACCATCCGTTAAGCCATTTTTTTCCCTTATTCATGTCCTATCTCAACTTCAAGATCTCCGTATGCCATAAACCTGTTTCTGCTTGAGAGTAGAGGCAGCATGATCCCAGACATAAGCTAGTGACATTATAACAAGTTGATCAGGAGTATGACTTAATTCACATGTTCCCTGCCTTCATCTGGGGAATCGGTCAACGTTGCTTAGCTTCTGGGTCAGGATTTTGTCAATCTACTGTGATTCAAGAATCAATGCCACTGAGTGAATGAAGTGTGAAGTACATTGAGTATGTTGGATAGCATCAAAGGGTATTTTCTTTGTCCAGAAGTTATACTTTATACTTTGTGAATTGCAAAAAAGGACATTTATGAAGTGAAAGCAGTTTACAAGGAAAGAAAACACCACTGGAACTCATGAAATAAATTGTAGGTTACTTATAACACCACTTTCTGTGACCTTTAGCATCCTGGTTCAACTATCTTTGGGTCTCTCATTGTGGCTTATTGTGTACCTTATCATGGATAAAAAAGCAGGAAAGTTCCTTCCATTACTTTTTTTTATAAAATACTAATTGAATTCATAAATATTCGAAATAAAGAATTGGTATTTATACAAAAGCAAAAATGAATCTGATCCTGTTCACTAACTATGATTTACAAACAATAAAGAGTTCAGAAGATAATGAGAAGTGTCAAATGGATTATAAAGTAACATTCCTGCGTACATAAAAGTTTTATAAGTATATTGAGGAAAGTATATTAAAATGGAACCTGGCACATTGAAGAACATTCGAGGAAGAAGATGGTAAATTTATTAAATTACTACTTTGTATCCATTTTCACATTGATGGAAGAGGAGAAAACGCTAGCAGGAAGCCAATCGGAGGAACTTCGAAGATTTAATATAAGCATAAAATATGGTGACTGAAAAGATAAAATTGACAAATTCTAATAAGCTGCTAGATTGCTCTCTGGTTGGTCGATGTGACAAATTCTTGAGCGATTGATTCATTATGGGACTGCAATATTTCAACATATACATTAATAGCTTGGATTATGGAGTTGTGCATTTGCAGGTGAAACTATTAGAAAGCAAAGTAAGTTAGGCAACTGGGACGTAGAACTATAAATGGTTACAGACAATTTTCATGTGCCAGCTTCCTTTGCAGCAAACCACTGAACTTTAATTTAACTAAATTTCATGTGGGAAAGTGGGGGAGGGCTATCATTAGTCGGTCAGGAGGTCAGAGGGTAATGTGGGTCCCAATATCTTGGCTGAGGGTCCCAATATCCTCAGTCACAGGGCACAGTCTGTCCCTAGACTACGGGCTTCATCTCAGTCAATCATGAGATCTGTCCCAGTGCAGACCAGGAAGTGTTCAGCAATCAGTCCTGTCGGGTCACTTATAGTCAGGGCCATTATAAATCATCAGTTGGGGGCTGCAAACAGAGTCGTCAGTACTTTGGTTAGTCATGTGCGGGGACTGTTCACCAAAGTCAGTCAGAAGTCTGGATTGAATACTGTGCTGGTGGTCCATCTATCTTCAGGAGATTTCAAGGGGGTGGGCCTCTAGGATCTGAGGGTATCATCTTGCAATGAGTGAGAAAATCAAGAAAGGGGTGCAGGTGAGTATAGGTATTGCATAGCTGGTGTAAGGATCATAATGGGAAGAGACAAGATGCATTTGGAAACAACATCAAAGAACATGATAGGCTATGGGCAGAGAGGGTAATTATTGACAGTGACCATCACCATAACCTTCACAGGGGGACAAAAGAGGAGCAGTGTTAGGCATCATTATGGCGCAATGCTGGAATTCAGGGGTCAGGGAGGACAGCTGTAGGGAAAGTTCAATGTGTTGGGTCTCCCTATAAGGGGTGCTTGAAATGGGTAGGAAGACCACATGGAGGCTCTGGACAGGTAGGCTGGTGAACAGGTGAGTCTGGTATGGATGGCATCCATCATGAGCTGCATTTCCTGCCATCATTTTCATTCTCTGGATACAAATTCCTACAAAATAATGACTGGGTCAACACCCAGTGAGAACAAAGTGTCAATTTGATCGAGGAAAGCATCAGATTCATATTTGCCTGACACTAGGACATTGTAGCAACAAGTACAGAATGCTGCCATTTGCAAAATGCAGTGACACTTAATTGGTAATCATTTCACCACCCATTTACTCTACATGCAGGATGAAGATGCTGGTCAAAGGGGATTTGCAACATGTCCGGAGCACCCGGAGGAAACCCACGCAGACACAGGGAGAATGTACAAACTCCATACAGAGTCACCTGAGGCGGGAATTGAACCCGGGTCTCTGCCGCTGTGAGGCAGCAGTGCTAACCACTGTGCCACCGTGCCGCCCACATCTAACATTTCAAATTCAATTCACACTTTGTGGCATGTGCCACCAAACACACGCTCTCGCCCTCTCTCTCAATCAGTACCACCTCAAAGCTCAAAGATGTCCTGATCCTCAGTTCAATTTAATTCTTCATTTTATTTAAAGCTTTTCACAGAAACATTTTCTCTTCCTTTCATGTGTTAAGGAACTTAAGGATCAAAAACCCAGCTCTGAAGAAGAAACATAACGGACTGACGCGTAAACTCTGTATCTCACTCCACAGTAGGTTTTGATAGACCTACTGTGTTTCTCAAACACTGTTTTTATTTCTGAACCCCATTGAAACCCTCTTCCAACAGATGAGAGCTGGGTACAGGTTAGAATTGTGAAATGTAAAATATGCTATTGGTCATACTGTCAAACTTTGGTTGGCAATGTGATATTGAATTGTAGCCTTTATTGGTTTTGATTGTGCCTGCTTATGTTTTCTGTAAATAAAGGATCATCTTTTGAATTGTCCAATTGTTTGCCTGTATGTCAGGTTCCTCCAATGGGCAAGCTATGGATCTACAATGGGCACCAGAGACAGAGCAGCAATGAGATAGAGAGCGTGTCTGGATGGATTAGCTAAGGACATATAAACCGTGTGGCCTGGTGGTTAAACAGCAACTAGGGTGAGGGAATGGGCACTGTGCCATGATGTTTCCATTGAGAGTCAATGCTAGATCGCCAGTGCAAGTCCAAGTGCACAGTGACCTTTCAAAGGTAGCATGGGTACAAGAGTTTGGAGATAGGGATTTCTTTGAGAGTTGAGGTGGTGGTGATTGACAGAGAGGGTGAGAGTGTGCATGTGGTGGCACATAGCACGGAGTGTGAATCTTTTAGCATTTTTCCAGTGCATGGTGAGTTGTTCCTGGAACAATGTGTAGTAAGAAAAGGCTGGAATCATACATGAGGGGCATAATAGGGGTGAGGTAGGTAGTAAACATGGCACAATATGGTGAGAAAACTCTCAAAACCAAGTGGCAAAAATCTTTCCAAAAACTTTTTACAAGTCAGATTTAGCCAAAACAAAATGTAAGACTCAGCCCAGAATTTTCTGTCAGGCCCTAATCTAAAAGACTTAAGATAGAGTGGGGGAGTTTTTCCTCTAATCTCCAGAAGCAGCTTTCTGCCAATGGGTTTGAATGGTCGCACACTAATGCACTGGTTTCACCAACTTGCCGGCCATTCTTATTGGGAAGTTATCTGTGCAATTGAGGCCTGGCCTTTAAATTGGCTGAACCTTTCCACTTCCACTGATAGGTAGTGTAGCTCATGCATGGAAGTTGACCTAGGTACATGAGTAGAGGCAGTGGGCTGAAAAGCAAGGAAGTGATGCTGTACCTTTCTAAGACTCTGGCCAGGCCTCAAGTAGAATCTTGAGTACAGTTATCATCACCACACCTCAAGAAAGACATTAAATTCTTTGAGACAGTGCAGACCATATTTACTGGAGTGGTAAATATGGAGGACTTTACTTAAAAGGTTAAGTTAGAAACTTTAAGCTTATTCTTCTTGGAACAAAGGAGAATGAGTTGTCGTATTGCTAATCAAGGTTGGCATTTGCACAAAGCTAGAGATGAGATTCAGGATATCAAATTGGTTTGGGTGGAGACGAGGAATAATAGGGAAAAAATGTCAGTATTCAAAGTGGTCAACAAGCCCCTCAACAGTAACCATGCAGTAGAACAAATATGTACAAGAAGGAATATTGAGTGCTTGTGAGAAAGGGTCAGCTATAGTCTTGAGTGATTTTAACCTCGATATAACCTGGAAAAATCAATTGGCAGGGATAGCCTGGATGAAGAGTTCGTTGTATGCTTTGGTGAGCATTTCTTCCAACACTGCATCCTGGAACGGACTAGAAAGCAGGCTAAATTAGATCTTTCTCTACATTCATTCATGGGACACTGGGCCAGCATTAAAGGGCAATTAAGAATCAACCATGTTGCTCTGGGTCTAGAGTCACAATAGTGAACCAAGTGGGTTTTTCCAACAATCATTTCATGGAATTCATTAGACCCTTAATTCCAGATTTTTTAAAAATTAAATTCAAATTTCATCAGCTGCCATGACAGGATTTGAGCCCAGGCCCCCCCTAGAACATTCCCTGGTTTCTGAGTCTAGTGATAATATCACTGGGCCATCACCTTCCCTTCATTTAGTGTAAACAGGGTTAATTAATTAGCTCAGAGCAAAGGGATCTCGAGGTGACAGCAACCATAATATAATTAAATTTTACATTCCGTTTGAAGGGACAAGTTTGGAATTAAAACGAGTATTTTAAATAAGGATAACTTTGTGCACATGAAAGCTGAGCTAGCAGACTGAACTAGAATACTAAGCTAGGGGATCGAACAATATGGATACTGTAGAAGAGATTAAGGGGATATTTCAGAATATTCAGTACATGTATATTCTTGCTACAAATAAAAATTCTAAACAGAGTACCAACCTTCTGTGGTTAACTAAAAAAGTTAGAGGAAGCATCAAACTTAAATAAAAAGCATAAAACTGCAAAGATGAGCAGTATGTCAGATGATGGATTATAATGTCAGAGAATGGCAGAATGATTAAAATGTCAATTACGAGAGGAATAAATGAGAGAAAGCTAGTTAGGAATGTAAAAATGGATAGTGCGAATTTTTACTGGTATTTAAAAAGGAAAAGAGGAAGTAAAGTGAGTGTTGGCCTTCTAGAGATTGAGAATGATGAATTAATACAAGATAATAAGCAGGAGAGAGAAAACGAGAAAGTAAGTTAGCTTGATATCTGTCATGGGGAAAGTATTACAATGATCATGAAAGAGATTCTAGCTGAGCATTTATAAAAACTCAACATAACCAGGAAGAGTCAGTATAGTTTCATGAAAGGAAGTCATTTTAATCAACTTATTAATTCTTTGATGGAATAACCTTCATTCTATATGGGGTGACATATTAGCAGGAATAGAAAGTTGGTCTGCTGACAGAAAACTGAAACTATGAACAAATAGAGTCTTTATTTGTTTGACAGGGTGTAATGAGTGAAGTCCTATGGGGGTCTATGCTTGAATCTTAATTTTTTTTTGATTTGTAGCAATTACTTTAATTAGGGGAGCAAAGACAAGGTAGCTAAAGTCACAAATGGCACCAAGATAGATTGGAAAATATGTTGTGCAAAGACAAAAGGAGATTGATATGTATTAAGTAAAAATGACAGGTATACTATAATATGGGAAGACATAAAGTTGTTCATTTTGGCAGAAAGAGTGAAAAAAAGAGTATTACTTAAATGGGGAATGATCACAGCATTCCAAGATGCAGAAAGACTTATTGCATGAGTCATGAAGTTAATATGTAACAATAGTATGTAATCAAGAAGGCTAATGGGATGCTATCCTCTATTATAGAGAAGTTGAACATAAAAGTAAAGCTGTTATGATTCAGTTATACAGGACACAGGTGAGACCGCATCTCAAATACTGTGAGCAATTTTCATCTTCTTAATTGAGGAAGAATGCATTGTGGATTGTTCAGAAGAGGTTTGCCAAATTGATATCTAGAATGAATGGCTTGTCTTATGGGGATAGGTTGAATAGACAGGACATTTTTTAAATAAGAGTTTAAAGGAGGAAACTTAATTGACATGCACAAGAGTGGATGTGGTCCTAACAAGATGGATTTGGAAAGAATGTTTCTCTATATAGGTTAATCAAAAACTAGAGGAACTGTTTTAAAATTATGGGTTGCACTTTTGGGACAGAGATAAGAGAAGTTCTTTTCTCTGAGGGTTGAGAGACGTTGGAGCTCTCTATCTCAGAAAGGCATGGAAGCAGGGTCAATAAATATCGTTCAAGCAGAGGTGAATAGATTCTTGTTAGGCAGGGGAAGTAAAGGTTGTCAGTGAGTATGGGAATGTGAAATTCAAAACACAAAACAAATTGTATTAAATTGTAGAGTGGTATTGAGGGAATGAACTCTCAGTCAGTGAGACAGTCAACGAAAAGTTATCCATACAGCAGTCACCCTGTCCATAGTAGTTTCTAATCTAGACAGAGGCACTCATGGGAATGTTGTCCATGTGTGGAGCAGTAACTGGGTGTTGCATGCACAAATGGAAATCAAAGACAGAAATGACAAAAAAGGATATTGCTTGTCAGACATTTCTAAGTTATCAAACCTTGGATGGAAAACTTTCTCACAATGATTGAAGAAAGCCTGCTATGAAAATGACATTAACAAAGCAATAAACACAGTTGGAGGCAAAGCCTGTCCGATACATGCAGAATCTGGCAGGGCTGATAGTAAAGCCCAGTGTCATCCTATTTGCAGCAATATAGGAGAGTGCCCCACGATATTACAGAGAAGTTTGGAATGAGCGGCAGCTGCAGAAACCTCTATTTACATCCCACAGAATTCAGATGCCTGGAGGCAACTCATCACCTCTAATGTTCAGGCATTCAAGCCTTAGGTGATGGAATGAGGAGAATGGAGAAAGTAATATCTACCAGATTCCGAGATCTCCAGGGCATGATCATCAGTCTCCTCTCTCTCAAAGATTAAAGACTATTAGAAATTCTAAAAGATCTAATTTCCTCCAGATTAATGACAACAAATACCCTGACCCTATGTTATGTGGCAGAACAGGAGATGAGTCAGAAGATTCCCTCAGGATAGCAATACTATGGCATTCTCAAATGCCTTTACAGGTGATAGAAAGTCAGCAGTCTAAGTCTAGGCACATTCTAAGCTCAGATAATCAGATATCTAGCCTGTAGTCATGAAAGAGTACAAAGGCTACTAAGGATAAATGAATAAAGCAGCTTCTGAGATTTGCCATACTGAAACTTATACCAGAATTCATCCATAAATCAGACATTAAAAGAGGGAAATCCCTTATCGTTCTAATAATTAAGCAAGTAGGTAGTGGGATTATGTGATCTCAAGTGCATTCTATGGGAGCAATTTCACCGCTTCCTGCCAGCGTTTCTTTGCAGGCAGGGGTAACAAATAAAGTGGAACACGTCGCTAGTCCATAGCCTTCTCACCCACCCTAAAGCTGTCTCCTGTAAAATGGTGGTCAGCCAGATCCCAGCCCATCGGCCTTTACTGGTAAATGATGTCCAGTTAAGAGCCACTTTCCTCTCCACCACAATAATATGGTGGGCAGGGAAGAGAATGAAGGAGGCTGGCCTGCATTGTCATGACCTTGGGCTGTAAGATGTAAGGAAGGCAGAGTACTTCTTTTCGGGGGATGTCCTGTGTCTACTGGGGACCAGGGTCTGAGATGTTACCCCACTTTGTGCCTCTTCCTTTCCTCACCAGTCCCTAGACACCTCTCACCCCTCTCCCCACACTCCTCGAGTCCCTGATCCTTCCATGACCAAAAACCCTGGAGTTACCTTAGTCCAGTAGCATGTTTTCTTTACTGAGGGAATTCCATGTTATCACAAAAGCAGCCATATCTTGGCCTGAGTGCCAGCCAGTCTATTGATTGACAGCTTTTGAGGGCAGGACAGCCTTTCCCTAAGGGGCAGAAATCTGGACTTCAAAGCTACAGATATTTGTAGAGAGGTTAAGTGAGCAAACATCTAGTGGGAAAATGAGAAATTGCCATGAAGAAGGATTGTGACTGCTGGAGATTTGAAGAATAAGAGACAACTTGACTGAAACTTGGGAGATCCTGAGGGATACTTGACAGGGTGCATGTGGTCCACCTGCTTCCACTTGTGGGTCCCACTGTTTCAAAATAGTGGATCATCCATTTAAGACAGAGGTAAAGAGATCATCCCAATATAGGTGGAAGATGGATCAACCATGATCATATTGAAAGGCAGAGCAGGTTCCAGCGGTTGATTGGTTAACTCTTCCTAATTTGTATGCTTGTGTGTAAGTTTCATTCTCAGCTTGCTAAGGTGCCGCCTGTGTAATATTGCTGGAGGGTATCCTTTCTTAAAAATCAGTCAGCTCAAGACCAACTTGGGTGGGGATGTAGGGATTAGGATAAGCAATACACCTCCTAGTAAAATTCACCCTTGTCTTCAAACACTTTGAAAAACACAGAAAGAAGATAAAATTTAATGGCCGTTTCTCAATTTCCTGCCTTGCAATGGAGGTCATGACCTTGTATTACTTGGAAAGAATGGACTGCAGATTTAATTAGCTGACTGGAATTATCCATTATCCATCATCCCTTGGAACGAGCCTATGAGCAAGAAGTTAAGTGCAAAAAACTGAAAGAACTACACATGCTGGAAATCAGAAACAGAAACTGCTGGAGAAACTCAGCAGGTCTGGCAGCTTCTGTGAGAGAAAGCATAATTAATGTTTTTGGTTCAGTGACCCTTCTTCAGAACAGTTAAGTACAATGGTGATGTTTTCAGTTAATGAAATTACAGAGTGACATAGCATAGGAGAAGGTAATTTGGCCTAGCATTACAATGCCAAAAACTTTAGGATGTTGGTAGATCTCCCTGTTGGTTGATGCAAAGTTCTACTTGGGTTTTTAGAGTGAACTTTAACCTATTCACTTAGAACTCCAGGAAGATATACAAATAAAATCTTTGGGTTGCTGGGTAACTCACGCTGTACCTCCAAGTCTCCTGGATTCTCTGTTATTTCTCCTCTCCTTCCTCTCTGAAATACATGTCATTAAAAGGAGAATTCCTCACTGAGAAATCACACTGCTGTGCACTGGTGCTTGACAGTATATTTTAAGGAACGTTTCTAGAAAAGAAAATTCATGGAAGACATCCAAGTGAAGCCAGCAGCCTTGAATATTCTGTTAAAGCATTAATGTATAGTCATGTTAACATGCAAGTCTATAATGAGGGTGGTTTAGCTCCATTGGTTGGAAAGTTGGCTTACAAAGCAGTATGATACTGGACAGCATAGGTTCAAGTCCTTTACTAGCTGTGGTTACTGTGAAGGACTCTCCCCTTGCTTGAGGTATAGTGGCTATCAGGTTAAGTCATCTCTCTCTTATGAGAGAGCAGCTCTATGGTCTGGTGACACAATACCAATATAGTTGCTTGACTTTTACAGCATTGTTACTATAAATTTAATTTCTCACTAATATGTTTTTTTTTTCTCAGATTACAGGTTTAAATCAACCCACAATAAGCAGCTAAAGGATGTTGTCCCTTTTTGATATCCAGTGAATCAAGGAAAATGAATGTCTCCCCAAACACTAGGAAGTCAAAAACAACACAACTAATCATATAAGCCCTTTCTCAACTGCACCTAACCTATAGATGAGTTTTAACATTGATGTAATTTGAAAAGTCAAATTGAGTTCACAAGAAGTCATAAACATTATGAAAGATGCAGCACAGAGGATGCTTGACTTCAATATTCCATGAAGCAAGATTTGTAAACTGGAAACACATAAACCATGCCAGATGCAAACACAGAATACATAAATGGCAATGAAAAACTCTCCAGTGTAAACATGTGGCCACCTAAAACAGACCATGAAGCATACGTCCACTGCACTTAATGCCCAGTTGACAAATATAAAGCCGACATCAGTGCAATACATTCTGCTACTCCTGATACAAGTGTCTGACATAACTAACTAGTTGATTATTTTGGTAGATCTGTAGAAGATACATAAAACAGCATCTGCAAACTTCTGAGTTTGTCTTCCCTCTTCCCCATTTAATGCCTTCCTGAAAATCAATCAGGTGTGTGAGAGCCATGAAGTCTTAAGAGATCACTTGTAACCCATTACAGAATTTGCTGAACATTCTGACAAAAGCTATAAGAAATAATTTCCAAAAATCATCTCCCAGCCTACTTTGCTACTTACTTTTAAATGCTACAGAAATCAGTTTCCTCCTTTAATTAATCTTGGGTTCTCCATTCAGTGCTTAAATGACCTAACCCCACAAATTCTGAAAAGGTCAGTGTGAATAATAGTACTACACAACAATGTGAACTTTCAGCCTCCAAACAACTACTTACATTACATCCCAATTTGTATTGTATCCACACCTTCAAACTAAAAGAATATGTGTGCTGAAGGAACCATGGATAAAATATGTGAATAATTTATGAATGTAAGAATAATAAAGGCTCCAGAGTGTTCAGAGAAAAAGAAACAAAATCTCAATTCCGAACTTTACAAAATGCTACTAACGAAAACAATATGAATTGTATGCATGTTATCCACCAAGTCACTTTCAATAATGTCATGGAAGATCTGCTAGTGTGAGCAAATAAAATATTTTACATCATTTGATTACATATAACGTGTACAAATGATACGATTCTAATGTATATTATAACTAATGTATACATGGAATACATATCACATTTAATGCAGGCATTACACTTCGGATATCTCATTTCAAAATATCAAAGCATTTAAAAAAGGAAAGCCAGCTATTTTCTGTTTCTCTGATCTTTGTGACCTGATCTTTCCCCATGGGTAAAAGTGAGGGATTTAGAAGTGAGCAAGTGAGTGAGCTCATGGTGTGCCTATTCAGGCAATTGCTCCACAGGAAATATCTGCCTGCACCTTGGTCTTAAATGGTCAGGCCATGTTAAATATTGCTTCATCTTAGTAAGCAACATCAAAACGGTGGTCCAGCCCCCAGATTCACATTGGGCAAAACCATGAGAGTTCAGTAAATATTCAGGAAAAGAATATTGAAATTTGTATAAACGGTGAAGAATATAAACTGGGTGGTGAAATATGAATGGAGTGAGTAGGACTAGCTGGGAAGAATTAGAAACAGACACTGAAATGTTAACAGGAGTACCCAATTTAAACTGCACCCCCTACCCCCTACACACAAACACACACACGCGGACGGACACACACACACACGTGCGTACACACAAAGAGACAGTTCTCTCATTGAAGGAAAGCGATTAAAAAAAAGGCTTGGGATGTATACCCATGAAACCTTTGCAAAATCAAAAGGGAGTTGGGAATAATGAAAAATCAAGACTCGTTCAGCTTTTATGATCTGCTTCCTAAACTATTCAGCTAGACCAAGTCTTCTTGACCATTCTGATCACATACAGCACTCTGTTTTACTATTGGAATGACACTGTATTTTGTCAACATTTTGTTTCACTAGAAAGGTATTTACATCTGATTGGTAAAGAAGAAGGTTTTATTGGGTAAGCAATGAGTAATATTAAAAAGTACTTGGGGAGCAGTTAATGGGTTTAACAGATTTAATCTTCCCTGCATTCCTGACAAGCAACATCAGCCCCTGAAACATCTCATCCTCAAATGTCCATCTTGAATCGTATATTATTAGGAAATGTTGGTGATGATATGGACAATTTACAGCATAACCTCCCCCTAACTCAAGACATGGTGTTATGATTATCCACGGTCTGCCCAGGCTCAGCATTCCTGAAGGAGAACCTTTTAAGACAACTTTTATAGGCTCTAGCCTATTCCTGTAAACTAGTACTTTGACAGTGGAAATTTCATCACTATGATAAATCTACAAAGACAGTAGCCTTTTCAATAAAGCTACACAAGATATTGGATTTTATAGCACAAGATTAAAATAAGAGGAAGATCTGGAGTTAAGAGGTGCCATCTTAACATGAATTAATATCAAATTATCCTTGATAATCCAGATTTTCACATTAGAAGCAAATTAGGAAGAGGCTTGTAGTATTCTTATCTTGGTCCAGTACCATATTGGAGATTTTGTTTACCTCTACTGCTTCATTGAGACATTGTATGCATGTATATATGCATGTCTCAAATTCACTTTCAGGGTGACTGTAGATGAGAATGTCATTGCTGATGTTCAAAATGCCTTCAAGTCCTTGATGTACAGGCTCAACCAAGTGCTGAAATAACTCAGCTGCTGAATTGACTCTAAAGTTGAGTCTCTCATAGTGAAAAGGTTAAATGTGAGTGGAGAATACTGCCAGATACTTCAATTCTTGTGTAAGCTCGATTTGATGGTAACTAGCAATGAGGTCAAGTTTAGTTAGCAGTGTCAAATGTCTTCTTCATTGGCTTGGTTAATGATCACTTATCAACACAGTCTCTAATCTGGTTTATACTCTTGGGTTTCTTATCAACTTGTGTGGATGAGTCTCAAGGGGTAGATGCATCCCTATCTTTCTCAGCAATGTCCCGGTAAAGAGGTTTTCTGTTATGAAATTTTATTCATTGCTGTTGATACATAACTAGGGACATATTGGGATTGACATGCTATTTTCTTATTATACCTTTTAGTTTACGGAAAGTAGCAATACGAAATTCAAGGAGATTGTTAGTATGTGTAGCAATCATTTGCAGATTTGATGCTGCATGGAAGTTAATAAGCTTGTTATGTTCTCCAGATAATACATAAAATAGAACCTTCATACCAATATCTTTGAATGAGGTAAGTGTTTCAAAATTCCAAAGAAAAATTAGTTTTAGAACTCTTAGAATTTTGTTAAATATAAAGGAAAAATTCATAATCCCTGGTTTGCAAAGAATGGGGCAATCCCAAAGTTTGTTGCATAAAAGCATTTACATCCAAGTAGTCGATAGTCACTATCATACATAGTAAGTCACTGTGTCCAAAGAAGTGCAACAAAGTATAATTAGGATAATAAAACAAAGAACTGCTGATGTTGAACCAAAAACAGAAATTGCTGGAGAAACTCAATAGGTCTAGTGGCATCTGTGGAGTGAGAAACAGGAAGTTCTGAAGAAGGGTCACTGGACTTGAAACATCAACTTTGCTTCCTCTATGGCTGGATCAACAGTCCAGCAATAATACCAGTAGGCCATCACCTCCCTATTACCTAGCAAGAATCTATCCACCTCCATTTAAAAAATATTCAATTGCCCTGTCTCTTCCTTCCTGAGGTACAGAGTTTCAAAGTTGATAAACCTCTGAGGGACATAAAATAAACTCCTCATCTCTGATCCCCCTTATTTTAACAAATAAAAATGCATCTAGTTCTAAACTGACACATAGGAGGAAATATGTTTTCCACCTTGTCAAGACTATTCAGGGTCTTATATATTTCAATGAAGTCATCCTTCATACTTCTAAACTCCAGTGGAAATGAGCCCAACCTATACAATCCATCATCATAAGAAAATACCTCATTCTAGGTATCAATTTTATACCTTCTCTGAACTGCTTTATGAATTTACATCCTTCCTTAAATAAGGTGACCAAAACTGCACATGGTATTTGAGACAAAAACAGAAATTGCTGGTAAAGCTCAGCAGGTCTGGCATCTGAGAAGAGAATTCAGAGTTAATGTTTCGGGTCCAGTGAACCTTCCGCAGGAACCATGCTTCTTTCAGTTTTTTTACAAAGCATTCGAGATGTGGTCTCATTAATGCCCCGTGTAAATGAAGCATAGCATCCTTACTTTTACAGTCAATTCTTCTCATAACAAAGGACAACATCAAATTATCCTTCTTATTATATGCTGCACCTGCAAACTATTTTTTTGAGATTCACGTACCTAAGTCCCTCTGCAACCGAAATCTGTAATTTTTTTAAGTTTACGTAATATTATGTTATTTGTATTTTCCCTATCAAACTCAACAACTTCACATTTTCCTAGATTATACTCCTTCGACCATATTTTTGCCCACACATTTAATTTAGCTATCTCTATCTGAAACTTGCTTATGTCTTCTTCACAACATACTTTCACACTTATCTTGGAATCAGTTACAATATTGATTACCATACTTTACTTGCCTCTTCTAATTCACTGAGGCAAATGATAAAATATTGAGTCCCTTGTAAGGCTCCAGTCATCACTTCCCACAACCAGACAAAGACTCATTTATGCTGAAAATGTGTTGCTGGAAAAGCGCAGCAGGTCAGGCAGCATCCAAGGAGCAGGAGAATCGACGTTTCGGGCTGAAGAAGGGCTCATGTCCGAAACGTCGATTCTCCTGCTCCTTGGATACTGCCTGACCTGCTGTGCTTTTCCAGCAACACATTTTCAGCTCTGATCTCCAGCATCTGCAGTCCTCACTTTCTCCTAAAAGATTCATTTATGCATATTCTTTGTTTTCTGCCAACTACCCAGCCAATCTTCTATGCATGTTACTGTGTTATCCCCTACACTGTGAGCTTTTATTTATCGACTCTGCATGCTACTCCTTCAAAGAACTCTAATCATTTAGTAAAACATTATTTCCCTTTGACAAAACCATGCTGACTTTTCCTGATTACCTTGGGATATTATAAGGATAATATCTTGAACAATCAATTCCAACAACATCTCCAAGACGAACTTCAAGCAATACAGGTTTATAGTTTCCTTATTTCTGCCACCCTCCATTCCTAAATAGAGGGGCTATATTTGCTACTTTCCAGTCAGATGGGACCTTTACTGGATCTATAGAATTTTGGGAAATTATCCCATGCATCTATACCCATTAGCAAACTCTTTTAAGACCCTAGGATAACACGATGCCCTTCGGCATCGATCTTAGTAGTTGATTTTGCTGGTAAGCAACAAACAAAAGCAAATTGGTTGGACTTTCTATAAGCTTTAACACTGCCAGTGGAAAGATACCATCCAGTTGAATAAACTATGCCACAGTGAAAATGATCTTTGGCCAGATCACAGTTCTATTTGTGAGACTGCTGTTGTTGCATTTTCGGTGATTTGCTAGCACATGAACAATGACCAGTGTTTACAGGATTTGAACTTGGAAGTGTAGACAGCATACCCAATCCAATTCAATACTCTATGTCCTGCCTCAGGAAACAAGTTTCAGCTGCCCTACACAATCTCTGTTGTAAGTGGATCCACTGAAAAGGCTGGCTTAGAGGTACAGATAGACTCTGTAAAAGTTAGTGAATAGGGAGGTACAATAATTGTGATCAGATATGTCTTAAACACTGAACATAATTTAATATTTTACCTTGAACATAATTTAGAATTGATGATTGTCGTACAATTTTGTTTTGGACAGATCACTGTTACATTGCATTCCAAATTAACGAATTTATTGTCCGAAAATAATTGAATTATCAGCTTATTTGAAGTAAAATGTCAAAGCTGTGTTTAGATTCTCCTCTTAGAACCTTGAAGAAATGCTGATCTGACATGATCATCTGACAAACTAAAACTTAAGAGATATCTTTAAGTATGCTGTTATATCATGGCACTCCTTATATGTAATGCTGTCGATGAATGGTCAGATCCAAAATCTAAATATTTGTTCTGACCTCCGTGTTTCCTCTTTAAGTGTAAAAAAATGTACTTACATTCCTCTTAAATACAAGGCACAGTGTCTAATGGAATGACAATTGCTGCCAAGTTGTATACTGTAGATCACAGAAAGGCAGGTAGCAATCAGAGAGCACAGCTCAGAGACATCTGAAGAGTTGTGCTCCCAAACTAGTTAGCTTGGCAAGTTAATCAGCTGGAAGGGTAATTCTATTCCAGTTCTCAACATAGTGTCTCTTATTTCTATGGTAAAACAATTCATGATGGTATTAGGTGATCTCAAGTGTAAATAGTTTAATTTATTAGAGTTCTGTCCAATTTTTAAGATGTTTGGCTCCTTATGACAAATTATATTATATTCTCCATGCATTCTATTCAATCTTCCTTTCTGCTGTATTATACATTAGAATGTTATAATATAATTATCAAGTTAATTTAGAACGTTATCAGATAAATTGCAACAAGCTAACACCACCTCTTAATCTGAGTTATGAATTTTCCCAATTATCATGCAGTTGGAGAAATAATTGATCCTATGTTCTTTAATATCAATGTATTTATTTCACACTCGGATTGTATACAAATGTCTTCTTGGCTATTTGTTAGCATAAGGAGGATGCAAAAATTATTATCTCTTCCCACCCAATCATATCCATTCTTCATTTTGTTTTGTATGATAGAATAATCTGTAAGTACCATTTTGGAAAACTACACATGAAACGTTTGTAGCTTTTAACTTTTTAAAACCTCACAACCAGGGACCATCAGAGATTTTTTTAACCACTCATCTTCGGCTTCACATTCAGAAAAGTCCCTTCATACAAGCGTCATAACAGGAAAAAGGGAATTGGGAAGGTCAACATTGCTCGCCAGGGCATATGGCAGAACTGTACATTAATTATTCAAAACACTGCTATGGACTAAAACAGGATGATTTAAAGATGGATAAAATAATACAGCAGTAGGAAAGTCCCAAGCAAAATTTGGATTGTTTTGTGAAAAGTACTGTTTCTAAAAATGTTTAGTTAATTACTTCAGATGTGTATTCAGTTCCACCAAAGAATTTGTGGGATGTAAATACAAGATAAATGTTTAGCAGCAAAGAGTTCGCAACACATCTGTTCCAATTTTGGAAGATCCACATGGAATGCTAAAGAACTTGAACACATTTTACATCGCTCTCAGCAGGTTTCAAAAAATGAATATTAGACCACCATAGAAAGTTGGCAATATTATGAGCTGGAAGGAACTTTATTACACATGAACTGTGACTGTGTCAAACGCCAAGGATTTTTACAATGAGGTATTATATTTTCCCTAATATATTAAAGATTTATATGTCTTTCAGCCCTGGTGTCTTCATACTGTGGAAATCTGGCAGTCTTGTACAACCCTGGCCATATGAACACAATGGTTTTTTTTTTAACATACAGGTTACATGCAAGTATATACCTGTCAAAGAAACAAACAGCAGAATTTTCTGTTCCCTTCCATGAGAATGGGCAATGGTGAGAAATATGAGAAGATATATTAAGAATGAAAAAAATCAGACTCACAACATCAAGAAAAAGATTTTTGAGTTTCCATTTAATGTATAAATGATTTGTCCAGAAAGTCCCCAATGAGCAGTGATTACCTTATTTCTATCCATTTGCATCTCACTTTTAACGAAAATCACCTAAGTTCTATAGAGCTTCCAATTCTCCTCTCCTTCCCCGAGGAAGCAGTTGGCGCAGAGTAAACCTCACAGTGGATACCTGGTGGCAGTAGCTTGCCACTTGCTTCTGCAGGACGTCATCCAATTCTGTCATTCAGCACATGTTCCCTGCGTGCTCCATGGATTCCAAACTGCTCCATCCTTCACCCATAATGTCAGCAGCAGCAGACCACCAACCTCACTCATCATTATGGCTTTTCTCAGACCAACGCACACTCCTTTTCCACCCTTCGGAACTTCACTTTGAAACTCAGGTCACGTAGCAAACATTACTGATCTGTACTTCAAGCAAATGCCCGTGTCTGAAAGTTAAAGGGGACAAGTCCTTAGATAGGAAAAGGGGACCATGGTAACTCAGGGAATATTGCCACAGACAGTCAAGGGACTTGCCTGATTCCAGTCCAGGAGGCCAGACTATGCTCTATGTGATTCCTCCCTTCTATGTTGAATTGCCCCATTTCAATGTAATCATTACCTCAGTGACCTGCTCCAGTGAACAACATTTCCAAACTTCAGCTTTCTATTTTCCTCAAGCTGCCATGGACTGCCCCTGATAACCTTGGGACTATTATGGGGGTCAGTTAGGTGCATGGCCCTACCAGACTCCAAGGATCCTTGTCCTTGCAGCCCAGGGATTTAGCCACAGTCAGTCCTACAGGTCAATTGCAACAATTCCAGGGATCACAGGTAGGTCAGTTGGGGCACTGTAGAGACATCCATCCAGGGAATTGGTCCTACCCAGTCAGAATTGTCATCAATCCAAGGGGATGAGCTGCAATCAATCCTTAGGGTTTAGGAATTACTGGTCAGGAGTGAGTCTATGGAGGCCAGGGACTGAGAAAACTTAAGTCTGGGAATGGGTCTGAGTCACTGAGGAAATAATCATGGTGAAAGGTAGCAATTTGAGATAGAAGGGTGAGATCTCAGCCTTTATAGGAAGGGGAAAGGGAGCTCCAAGAGATGGTTTTTACAAGTCACTATCACACTGGCCTCTATGTGTAAAGAACTATGGCCAGCCTTGGGGCTCTTGATGCAAATTGGGGTCATTACGGACTATATAACGACAATGGAGATTTTTGGGGGGGGAATGCTGAATTGTCCCAGGCCACAGTGACATCAACACAAAAGGGAACATGGAGGACAGGAAACCTTGCTGTGTCTCAGGCAGAGTTTGCAAGTCACTCATATTAATGCAAAATTGAAATGTACTAATGATAGAAAATGGCTGCCACTGCATTTGGACTGCACACAGTAAGTCACTGTTTTATCTCTTTGGGGGCAGGGTAAAATTGTTTGAATTTGATGCCCTGGTTAGGGTAGTTGGAGTCAACATGCATCCACTGATTCAGTAATGCCACCATCTGGCATCAAGTTGCATTTCATTGTCCAAGAGTGAACATTACAAATTATGGCTACAGGCCTTCATCACGATTATATTATCTGCACTAATTGCCTTCTTGTCAGGCCAGCCAGCAAGTGTAATCAGACATTAACTTTCAAGTGTCATCTGGAGTTAACATTTCAGAAATACATTTCATAGCCAACACTAGAAGACAATGCTTCAGAGATTCCATGTTCAAATGATGAACTGTAAGTAAGAACTGGGGTGGCACGGTGGCTCAGTGGTTAGCACTGCAGCCTCACAGTACCAGGGACCTAGGTTCAATTCCAGCCTCAGGCAGACTGCCTGCGTGGAGTTTGCACGTTCTCCCTGTGTCTGTGTGGGTTTCCTCCCACAATCCAAAGATGTGCAGGTCAGGTAAATTGGCCATGCTAAATTGCCCATAATATTAGGTGCATTAGTCAGAGGGAAGTGGGTTACTTTTCGGAGGGTCGGTGTGGACTTGTTGGGCCAAAGGGCCTGTTTTCACACTGTAGGGAATCTAATAATAAGCAAGGAAATAGAGTCATACAGCATGGAAACGGACCCTTCAGTCCAATCAACCCATACTGAATATAATCCCAAACTAAACTGGTCCCTCCTGGCCCATATTCCTCCAAACCCATCCTATTTAAATGTTGTAATTGTACCTGCATCCATCACTTCCTCGGGAATTTCATTCCACACATTAACCACCTTTTGTGTAAAGAAGTTGCCTCCTATGTCTTTTTTTAAATCTCTCTCCTCTCACCTTAAAAATGTGACCCCTAGCCTTGAAATAGGGAAAAGGCAACTACCATACCTCTCATTATTTTATAAACTTCTATAAGGTCACCTCTCAACCTCCTGTGCTCCAGCAAAAGAAGTCCCAACCTATTCAGCCTTTCTTTATAACTCAAACATTCCATACCCAGCAACATTCTGGTAAATCTCTTCTGAACCCTCTCCAGTTTGATAATATTCTTCCTATAAGTGGGCAACCAGAACTGGACACAATATTCCAGAAGAGGCCTCAACAATGTCCTGTACAACCTCAACATAACTTCCCAACTCCAATACTGCAATGAAGGCAAGTGTGCCAAACGCCTTTTTAACCATCCTGACTATATGTGACACAAATTTCAAAGAATTATGTACCTGCACCGCCAGATTCATCAGATACAACACTACCCAAGGCCCTACCATGAATTGCATAAGCCCTACCATTGTTTGTTGTACCAAATTTGCAATACCTCCCATTTATCTACATTGAACTCCATCTGCCATTTTTCAGCCCATTGACCCATTTGATCAAGATCCCTTTGTAATCTTAGAAAACCTTCATCATGTTCTGTGATGTTCAAATGTACCTCAGGATGTTTTAGAACTTAACAATGCAAACAATTGTGCTCTAAGGTCTGTTTGAAATTTCTAAACTTCAGGTTTTTTTAAGCTTGGGGGAAACATGCATAGCTTCGAGAAAGAGAGACTTTTTCAGTTTGCTTTGTTTTGTGAACATGCATTTGAAAGTGCAGGAATTCAATCTGAAGCAAGGGTTTTAACTTTGAATAAAGACATGTTAGAAAATATGAGGTACAAGTGCTGTATTGGAAAAATACATGAAAAGACACATAGGCAGTTTTTTAAACACATAGCTTACACGAAACATGTATTCATTCAAGATGCAATGTATCAAAAAAAGTCAATCAGCTGTGGCTGATAAAGTTAAGCAACGTATGGAGTCTTAGTCATGAAGCGTAGAAACAAACCTTTCATCCCAATCTGACCAAGTCCCATTTGACAGCATTTGACCCAAATCCCTGTAAATCCTTCCTATTCACATACCTTATCCAAATGCTTTTTAAATGTTGTAATTTTACCTGCCTCCTGCGTTTCCTCTGGCAGCTTGTTCCACAGATGCACCACCCTCTCTGCATGAAACTGTTACTCTTTAGATCCCTTTTAAATCTTTCCCCTCTCACCTTAAACTTATGCCCTCTAGTTTTGGACTCCACTACTCTGGGGAAAGGACCATGGCTATTCACCCTATCCCTGCCCTTCATGATTTTATAAACTTCTATAAGGTGACCTCTCAGCCTCCAATGTTCCAAGGAAAATAGCCCCAGTTTATTCAGCCTCCCCTTATAACTCAAACCCTCCAGTCCTGGCAACATCCTTGTAAATCGTTTTGCAGCCCCTCAAGCTTAACAATATCCTTCCGATAGAAGGACGACCAGAAGTATATGCAGTAATCTAAAAATGGCCTGAACAGCCATAACATGAATTCCCAACTCCTCTACACAATGTTCTGACCAATGAAGGCAAGTGTGCCATATGCAATACCCTGTCTACCTGCGAATGCACTCTCAAGAAACTGTGCACCTGCACCCCTAGGTCTCTTTGTTTGGCAGCATTCCGCAGGACCCTGCCATTCACTATACAAGTCCTGCCCTGATTTGCCTTTCCAAAATGCAACACTTCACATTTATCTAAGTTAAACTATATCTGCCACTCCTCAGTCCATTGATCCATCTGATCAAGCTCCCGTTGTACTCGGAGATAATCTTCTTCACTGCCCTCTACACCACCCATTTTGGTGTCATTGCAAACTTACCAACCATGCCTCCTATATTCACATCCAAATCATTTATATAAATGACGAAAAGCAGTGGACCCAGCACCAATCCTTGCAGCTCACTGCTGGTCACACACCTCCAGTACAAAAATCAATCCTCTACCATCACTCTTTGTCTCCCACATTCTAGCCAACTTTGTATCCAATTGTTTAGCTCCCCTGGATCCCATGGAATCTAACTTTACTAACCATATAAGACCAAAAAAGAAGACTTTTAAAGTATCATGAAATGGCAATTAATCTGAGGATTGGTAAGATTTTAGAATACAGAAAATAGACAAAGAAACTGATAAGGAAAAGAATAATATTATACCAACACAATCTCATAAAGGACATACAAATGGAGAGTACAAACTTCTACAGGTACGTAAAAGGGAGACAATTGGCTAAGGCAAATATAGCTCCATTAAAAGAGGTGTCAGGAGAATTTATAACAGGGAATAGAAAATAGGCAGAAAAGCTAACTGATTACTCTGTGTCTGTTTTCACTGAGGAAGACACAAGAAATCTCTCAGAAGGTTGTAAGGGTTGCACTGGAGAAATTAATGGGCTGAAACTTGACAAGTCCCCAGGCCTGATCGTCTACATCCCAGAGTGTTGGAGGAGGTGGCCATAAAGGTAGTGAATGCATTGGTAATCATCCTCCAAATTCCATAGATTCTGCAATGATTCCTGCGGATTGGAAGCTCGCAAATGTTTCCCCTTTATTTAAGAAAGGAGAAAGGGAAGAGGAAACAGGATATACCAACATATGAGCCTTATTTCAGCAATAGGGAAATGCTAGAATCTATCATAAAGTGCATGATAAATGGACACTTATATAAAAATGACTCAATTGGGCATAATTGACAAACCTATGAAATGTTTTGAGGATGTTACTAACAGAACTGATAAAGAGGAGTCAATGAATATAGTATGTTTGGGTTTTCAGAAAGCTTTTGGCAATGTTCCCTTCAGGAGGTTGGTTTGGTCCAAAGTGTGGACAGAGTGGATGTTGGGACGATGTTTCCATTAGCAGGAGAGATGTGGACCTGAGGACACAGCCTTAGAGGAAAGGGAAGACCCTTTAGAACAGAGATAAGGAGAAACCTTTTTCGTCAGAGAGTGGCGAATCTGTGAAAATCATTGCCACAGAGGGCTGTGCAGGCCAGGTCATTGAGTAAAGTTAAAACAGAGAAAGATAAGTTCTTGATTGTCAAGGGAATCAAAGGTTACAGGGAGAAAGCAAGAAAATGGGGTTGAAAAACCTGTCTGCCATGATCAAATGGCAGAGTACACTCGATGGGCCAAATGGCTTAATTTCTGTTCTTATGGTCTTTAAATGAACTACAGATGGTAATATATTTGTGTGGAATGTGGATTAGCAAACAGATAGAAATTGGAGAGTTAGAATAAATGGTTTATTCTTGCATTAGCAAGCTGTAAAAAGTGAGTACCACAAGGACCAGTACTTGGGCCCCATCTATCCTCAATGTATATCAGTGATTTAGTATTGGGTTGGGGGGGGGGCAAATGTAATATTTCCAGATTTACAAATGATACAAATCCAAGCAGGAATATGTGTTGTGAGAAAGATATAAGAAAGATATGGACAGTCTTAGTAATTGGGCAAGAATATAGCAGGTGGAATTCAATGTGGAAAAATGTTAGCATATTGGACGTTGGTAGGAAGAATGAAGGTAAGAATATTTCTTAAATGGTGAGAGGGTGGAAACTATAGGTATGCGAAGAGACTTCAATGTCTTTGATTATAAGTCACTGAAGGCTGACATTGAGGTGCAGCAAGCTATTAGGAAGCCTTTATGGCAACAGGATGTGAGTACAGGAGCAGAGAACAGAGAAGGGTATAGCCAGGGTGGATAGAGACCTGGATGCTGCCTGACCTGCTGTGCTGTTCCAGCAATAAAGTTTCAACATTGAGGTGCAGCAAGCTATAAGGAAGCCTTTATGGCAACAGGATGTGAGTACAGGAGCAGAGAACAGAGAAGGGTATAGCCAGGGTGGATAGAGACAAGCCTTTTCCCAGGGTAAAGGATTCAATAACAAGAGGTCACGGTTTCAAGGTGAGAGGTGGAAAGTTTAAGGGGGATACACGCAGGAAGTACTTCATACAGAGGGTGGTAGAGGCAGGCATGGTAGATTCATTTAAGATGCATCTGGACAGATGCAGGAGTAGGAGAAAGTGAGGACTGCAGATGCTGGAGTACCAGAGTTGAAAAATGTGGTGCTGGAAAAAGACACCACACCAGGCAGCATCCAAGGATCAGGAGAATCGACGTTTCGGGCATAAGCCCTTCTTCAGGAATGAGGCTGGTGTGCCAAGCGGGCTGAGATAAAAGGTAGCAGGGAGGGAATTTGGGGAAGGGGTGCTGGGAATACGATAGGTGGAAGGAGGTGAGGGTGAGGGTGATAGGCTGGAGAGGGGGTGGAGGCGGAGAGGCCGGGAAGAAGATTGCAGGTCAAGAGGGCGGTGCTGAATCCGAGACTGAGATAAGGTGGGGGGAGGGGAAATGAGGAAGCTGGAGAAATCTACATTCATCCCGTGTGGTTGGAGGGTTCCTAGGCAGAAGATGAGGCACTCTTCCTCCAGGTGTCGTGTGGCCAGGGTCTGGCGATGGAGGAGGCCAAGGACCTGCATGTCCTTGGTGGAGTGGGAGGGGGAGTT
>NC_057721.1:46582070-46590040 GCF_004010195.1 Chiloscyllium plagiosum
GCCATCTGGGTTGTTCGGTATTGGAATTGGTCCTCCTGGGAGCAGATGCGGTGGAGGCGAAGGATTTGGGAATATGGGATGGCGTTTTTACAGGGGGCAGCTTGGGAGGAGGTGCAACCCAGGTAGCTGTGGGATTCGGTTGGTTTGTAGTAAATGTCTGTGTTGAGTCGGTCGCCCGAGATAGAAATGGAGAGGTCTAGGAAGCGGAGGGAGGAGTCTGAGACAGTCCAGGTAAATTTGAGGTCGGGGTGGAAGGTGTTAGTAAAGTGGATGAACTGTTCAACCTCCTCGTGGGAGCACGAGGTAGATGCATGAGTAGGTGGGGAACAGAGAGATACAGATGCTTAGGAGTTGGGCGACAGGTTAAGACAGTGGATTTGGATTGGCTCAGGCTTGAAGGGCCAAAGAGTCTGTTCCTGGCTGTAAATTTTCTTTGTCCCTTGTTCTGTGTTCTAAAACTTGTATCAATTGTTTTGGAGCTTGGTTAGAGGGTAGCTGAAATATTGTATGCAATTTTGAATGAAAATGAAAGATGATCATACTGAAACCTATAAAATACAGTAGATGCAGGTAAAATGTTTTCTTTGATTGGGAAATCTAACTAGGATCACAACTTAAAAATAAGGAGGAATGCTATTTCGGGCTGAGATGAGAAATCCTTTAACTCAGAGGCTGTAAACCTTCAGAATTCTGTACCCCAGAGGGCTGTGGATGTTTAATCTTTGAGTATATTTAAAGAAGCTGTTGGTCATTCTTTGTTTATCAATAGCAGAAAGATAAAATTAAAAATCACACAACACCAGGTTATAGCCCAACAGGTTTAATTAAACCTGTTAATTAAACTTGTTGGACTATAACCTGGTGTTGCTTCCAATTAAACCTGTTGGACTATAACCTGGTGTTGTGTGATTTTTAACTTTGTACACCCCAGTCCAACACCGGCACCTCCAAATCAGAAAGATAAAAGGCATTGAATTGCTCAATCAGCCATGATCATATTAAATGGAAGAGCAGGTTCAACAGGCTGAATGGCCTATTCAGCTTTGACAAAGGGTCAGTTAGACCTGAAACATCAGCTCTTTTCACTCCTTACAGATGCTGCCAAACCTGCTGAGATTTTCCAGCATTTTCTCTTTTGGTTTCAGATTCCAGCATCCGCAGTAATTTGCTTTTATTTTGGCCTATTCAAGTTCCTGTCTTTCTGTGAAATCCTTGGTTGGCAAGCCCATCTCAATGTTGTGAGCAATTCACACCATCTTTGATGCATTTCACAAGTGGTGTGTGGAGATTCTAGCTATACAGTGGCGTGGTGCCAATTGATGGTTTGTGTTGATTGTTAAATAAACTGTTAATGGCACCACTTACCTCATGAATATTTAGTTCCCCATCTTACCAAACTCACCATACAAGCTTGACATCAAGAAAATTTTGACAGGGAAACCAAAACCCACAACTGGCAGATTCAACTCACCACTTACTCTGAACAACTTCCATGCTGGATATTGGGCAACAACATCTCAAGACACGATCCACAGGCATAATTCATCCACACACATTGGTATCTAGCATCTGCCAACCCATTATGAATATCATGGCACCTCTCTGGCAGGTCACTTAAGAAACACAGAAGCAGAAGCATTGCCAGAAGCACAGCCAACTAGCATTGAGAAGGCAGAGAAGAATACTTTGCACACCAGGACAGGCATTTAGCTCACATGATGGACCAGGCTGCATCCCAGGGTGGCATGCTTGCTCTCTTAGTGCTGACTCACCTAGTGCCTAACTGCATGTTCACAGAATCCTTGCCTTGTTTTGCCATACCATGCCTGCTAGCACATTGTTGTTTCGGCCAGATCCAAAGGCTATCAGTACAGCTGTTTTGAGATGCTCTTTAGATCAGTCACAGACAGGCTGCTTTCCCGTAGGGATCTGTCTGAAAGGATACATCTTGGAAAGCAGCCCACTTAGATGTCAACCTAGAACTTACAGCCTGCCTGACAAATGCACTGCACATTTATTCAAACAAATGGCCATGTCAGAACTTGGTGAGGCCAGTCTTCAGTATGGTAAAGGGGAAATGCTGTCAGTCAGGGAGTCACTCACATGGTCAGTCACTCACAGCCACAATATGCACATAGTGCAGAGCTTGGCATGGTCACCTCATCTACTTGAGATATTCATAGTTAGGGAATCTGTCCCAGTATATTCCAGGGAGTGTTCAGCAGTCAGTCTTATAAGACTAGAACAAGCATCATTTTACTATCAGTGGGGGAGATGTAAACACTGGTCAGGGGCCTGATCAATCACGTACAGGGCCTATTCATCAAAGTCAGTCAGAGGTCTGAGGTGAATGCTGTCCTGGGCATCCATCTTTCAGGAGGTTTCAAGGGGGCTCCTGCAGAAGGAGCAGGGAGAACCAATGACAGAAGGGTGGGGGAGTCAAGGCTGAGAGGGTGTAACAGAGACATTTGTAGTGGAGATAAGGATGATGCTGGAGGGGTGGAATCTCAAGATGAAAGACAGCAATGCAGAACAGATTCTGAGGATATAGTAGTCTACAAAATGGTGGGTTTAGTGGCAGAGACTACCACCATAGTCTCCACAGGGGAAGTGTAAAGGATCAGGGTGGGCATCAAAGTGGTGTAATATTAGGATCCATTAGGCAGGGAGGACAGTAGTAAGTGAGTTCAATATAATGGGTCTCCAAATGGAGAGGAAGGGTGGAAATGAGCTTTTGGAGTTTTACAATGTAAAAGAAGGCAGGGAAGCATTGGGGGTGTGGGGTGGTATCTGGTAAGAAGGTGAGGCTCAGTACTGATGGTGTTCACAATGAACTGTATTCCCTACCATCACCTTCCTTTCTCTAGAGCAAAGTGAAACTAGAAAATGTTGGAAACAATGCCCAGGGTGGGGAAGTCAGTGTCTCTTTGATGGGCAAAAACACACAATTCACATTTGGTGGTATCCAAAGCACTGAAGCAACAAATACACGAAGCAGACATTTGCAAAGTACAGCTATATTTAGTTTACAATCGTTTCATTGCCACTTTGCTGTTAATTCAGATAGAGAGGCTTAGGGGCCAGATGCTAATCAATGGTGATTGAACTTCATCATCTCAATGATGTGAACATTAGCAACATTGATGCTAGAAAAGGTCACAACTCTCTGAAGGGCGTTACTAATTGTACAGCTTCCAAGGTACCTCTGTGACACACAACATCATTTCATCGTCTATCATGTCAGTGTACTGATGGTCTGTACTGAATAAAGTGAGAAGTTGAATGTTTCATATGGGTCTGAGAAGAGTGTAGGAGTGCTGCAGACTCTCCTTTCTTGATGATATTGGGTGGTCACTTTGCTGGTGCAACACCTTCACTGAGTTCTTGCACAGATCAAGCCTGAGTGTGGATGGATGAGGGAGACATGACCCTCATTATCAGGAGCAGAAGGTCTTACTGGGTGGAGAAGTGTGCCCAGCCTCATCTGCAGGATACACTGACAACAACTATTCTAAGGATGAAGAAATTCTTCTGTTCTCTAAAAACAGTGTCATTTTATTTTTCTATATTCTTGATTATGGTTGAAAATTGGAAAGAACTGTTTTAAAGTCAAGGAATTGTTGAGGATTGCTGCACTTACCACTTAACTTAAAGGCAAATTAACTGATACTCATTCTAAGTGCTGTTTACACAGTTATTTGGGCAAAGAGTGGGGAAAGCCTACTTAGAGATGAGCTTTGTGAATGGAGATTTGCTCAGTAACAAGCAGCTGATTGATCTGTGCAGTGCCTTCAAACAACCATGTGATTGGCTCCCACATAGCTGAACAGCTTGTGGTAAGAATGGTTAGGTCAGAAGCTATCAGACCTCCAGAAGGGAAGCAGCTGTTTGTGCTCTGCAATGAAAATCACATCAAGCCTGAAGATAGCTGTTTATTTCTCCTCATCAACTTCTGTAAGTTATGGCTTTTAATTAATAAGTCGGTACATTTATAAGCGTGAACCAATCATTCTGCACCTCCTGAAAATAAGTGGAGGGAGTTGGAGAAGGAAGATTGGGAAGCAGTGTTGGCAAAACAGGGTACTGAGCAGGGCAGATAGAACAGTATGCCAGGACCTCCATCAGCAGGTAGTGAAGTTATTGAACGATAATGAGTAGGGCGGCTAATACAGTTCAATGGACACTCTGAAGAGGAATGGGTGCCTTTGGAGGAAGGATGCATTAAGGAGAGAAAGGTATAAACAAAGGACTTCATCAAACAAATATAAAACACAGGCTTGATTCGATATGCATATCCATTGTCCAATCTGAACTTCGTTTCATCATTGTAATAGTCTGAAGCCTATGGAATGAAGAATCATTACTTCATGATCTTTGGGCTGTCTGTGTTGTCAAATTTCATGTTGCAGCTGGATATTAAAACTGACTGAACCTACCAAGTTACTGCTCCCCTGGATGGTCCTGTTACTCACTGTTATTGGGTTGCTGCCCTGGAATCGAAATTGAGCTCTGGAAGATGAGAGTGAAAATTCCAATGCATGGTATGTGAGCCAGTGAATTTGATTATTGGCTACCCCAGATAGCAATAGAATCACAAAGCAGGAGAGCAGGATTTTTGTAACTGAAATTCACCTCCTATCAAATGAAACATCCAACACCTCCAGGACTCAGGCCAACAAAATTCAGCAGGATAATCACAAGAGAAGTCTGTGTTAGCACCCCCAAGATACTCAACAAGACGGTGCTAGAAGTGGCGCTATATATATTCCAGAGATTTTTAAATGCCAGGAAGTCAGAGAGTGGAATCTTGTCTGCCACATTGTGGAGAACCTCTGACTGACATCAAATCAGATATTCACTTTTCTACCTCTGAACAATCTGCCAACAGAGAAATGAAACAGAAACTGATGGTGAAACTCTTCAGATCTGGCAGCATCTGTGGAGAGAAGAACAGAATTAACATTTCAACTTGAAATAGCATCAAGAGAATTTTGTCACATCCTTAAGGAGCAGCAAGTAGCTAAATAGATCCACAATGGAGCCAATTGGAGACAGCTTGCTGAGCTGTTACCCACAGAGAATGATGAGGATGAAACCCAGTTGGTAAATGGAGAAAACCTCCTGGCAAAAATGTCAGTGATTCAGCAACTTCTGGTTAAAAACGCTGGCTTCCAGGAGCTGCTTTGAACATATATAACCACAGACCATTCTGTGGAGGGTGTCACTCTCTGTAATGATGGCATGTCAGCTGTGCCCACAATAAATTTTAAAAGTTTATAACTTGTCCAGGGCTCAACATTGAGTTGTCCATGCTCCCAGGTGTGCTACACTTATTAATCAGATAGTGCTTTTTAATTGAATGTCACAGGCAAGTTCTCAACTCTGCCTGGGCAGCCAATGCTATTGGGGTTGAGACCCACATTTGTGGAAGAATCAATACAAGGATCACATGATTCTGACCAGGCAGTGCAGGCTCAGTCATTACTGAGTAAGGGAAAAACTTAAACAAGGACTGAATTTAACTGAAATTAAGGGAGTTATGCTCCCTGGCTGGTCAGCATAAGGTAAATATTTAGTAATTAATATTACTTACAGGGAGCCATGAGGAATAAGATGGAAAGTCAAATGTGGTCAGGGATGTTGATTTTCAACTTCATAACAAATACTCAAAAAGAGCAGGAGGATCTTTGATAATGTTCGTGGTTTATTGTCTTTGATTGAAGTTGTCTTGCTTTAACTGCAGAGAAGTGATAATATTTTCTATCATAATTTTGATTTGTGATTTGTTGTATGTACATTTTTACAAACACTAGTATTGACAAGTGGTTGGTCACAAGTAGCAAGAAATAGTCTGATGTAGTTAATTGTATCTTATTCCAAATACATGCTAATTGTACTTTAGTTCTTTTTTCATGACTGAAACTTGTACTTCCACATTTAATGGCCATGTAAGATAATTGCTATTCTTATGGGATGAAACTTGTTCCATTTTTATTGCTACTTATGCTCAAAGAAAGTTTTAACTAAGAATAATATATCAAAAATAGATCATGGAGGGAATCATAAATACATTTTGGTCAGGTTTCTTGGTTCAGCGATGGTCAATGTAAGACCCAGTTGGAGAGATAATAACATTTCACATCTTAAGAATATCACGCTGACATCATTTAACAAATTCCATGGTCACCACACACAGGTGAATCCAGAAGGAAATATATACTCGAGCACCAATTGGATTGTTTCCTGCTGACAATGTAGAAGCAATTGAAAAACGGGAAATCAAAGGTCGATTTGTAACAGATGAATCGTAGCAGATGAATCAGCTCTATTGAAACTTTCAACAGTTCAAAGTAAAGATCAGCTAGTAATTCAAAAATGGGAAAAAGTCCATTTTGCTACTTTCTACTAATAATTTTATAGATAATTAAGATTACAGCTTCTTAAATCTCTCAGGGTATTGTGGGAAAGTAACACATCGATGACTCTGTATTTGCTAATTAAACTGAAAAGCTTGTTGATCTGAAACCTTGAAAATTTGGTTCATTTGACTGTGGAGGTGGAATCGAGAAGCATTTTGGTGTACAAAAGTAAGCAAAGCAACAGGTAGCTAATTGGGCCAATTAAAGGGTCCAATGAGGCCACTCTGCAAATGCCAAGCAGAATTTCTCTGCCAGCATGTAGGCCCTGCCAATGGATAAAGAGATGGAGCCAGCTTCTGGATAGCAAAGTCTTCCATGCAGCTAGGCGACCCATTACCTTGCACTTCGCATAACCACAGGATCTCAGCTGCTGCTGGAATCCACAAAATGAGGCAATTGCTCGCCACAATAACAGCCTGGTCACTGTAACTTCTTCTTTTAAAGTATATATTAAATATATATTTTATATTTTCTTTAGGGGGCAACTGTGTCTTGAGACATCCTCTGATTCTCCTTCCTACAGCTTCTATTTCTATGGTGAAGCCACCAATCTGTTAGTTGTGGAGGACTTTCTACTGGTCCTACAACCTTGGGAGTCCATCCTCTGGTGTTCAATGAACGGGGTTCCTGAAGGATCTATTTAATTGGCCTTTTCATCAAAGTCCTAGTGCTGACATGTGTTTGTTCCTAACCTGTATTTTTTCCCAATGGTGGGATCAGGACCCTGACATGAAAAACATGCCAGTTAATTATGTTTCTCTCCACAGATGCTACCCGTGGATTGAGTACTTCCAGCATTTTCAGTTTTAATTTCAGATTTCCAGATTCTGCAATATTTTACTTTTATACAAGCTGTGATTTCCTTTGTGGAGCACAGAGTAGCAGGAGTCATCAGGAGTCCTGCATTCCATTCAGAAAATTTAGATCTGTCCTCTCCAGTCTCCTTTCCTTTCTTACCAATGATATTCCACATTACTCATTCTTCCAATATTCCAGGGGTTATTCCTCATCCTCTGTTGCCAGCACATGAGAAAAACTAACTGCTTCCTAATGAATACCATGGGCAATTAATTCTTCATGCTACCTCTCAGGCAATTCATTTCTTTCTCCTTAACAAAGAAGATTGATGAGGGCAGAGCAGTAGATCTGATCTATATGGACTTCAGTAAGGCGTTCGACAAGGTTCCCCTTGGGAGACTGATTAGCAAGGTTAGATCTCATGGAATATAGGGAGAACTAGCCATTTGGATACAGAATTGGCTCAAAGGTAGAAGACAGAGGGTGGTGATGGAGGGTTGTTTTTCAGACCGGAGGTCTGTGACCAGTGGAGTGTCACAAGGATCGGTGCTGGGCCCTCTACTTTTTGTCAATTACATAAATGACTTGGATGCGAGCATAAGAGGTACAGTTAGTAAGTTTGCAGATGACACTAAAATTGGAGGTGTAGTGGACAGTGAAGAAGGTTACCTCAGATTACAACAGGATCTTGACCAGATGGGCCAATGGGCTGAGAAGTGGCAGATGGAGTTTAATTCAGATAAATGCGACGTG
>NC_057721.1:46590216-46626194 GCF_004010195.1 Chiloscyllium plagiosum
AGGTTTACAAAATTATGAGGGGCATGGATAGGATAAGAAGGCAAAGTCTTTTCCCTGGGGTCAGGGAGTCCAGAGCTAGAGGGCATAGGTTTAAGGTGAGAGGGGAAAGATATAAAAGAGACCTAAGGGGCAATTTTTTCACGCAGAGGGTGATACATGTATGGAATGAGCTGCCAGAGGATGTGGTGGAGGCTGGTACAATTGCAACTTTTAAGAGGCATTTGGATGGGTATATGAATAGGAAGGGTTTGGAGGGATATGGGCTGGCTGCTGGCAAGTGGGACTAGTTTGGGTTGGGATATCTGGTCAGCATGGACAGGTTGGACCGAAGGGTCTGTTTCCATGCTGTACATCTCTATGACTCTATGACTCTAAGACAAACTGCTATCATTGCAAATCAATTACTTCTCAGTAATGTCTTCAGGAATTGAATGCTGGCAAAGCAAAGCTTCCTCTCTAATTCACATTGGCTCTCCTCTTCTCAAGTTGATGTTTTCGTCTCTCTCAGTTCCTTCCCTTCTCCTGACTCCAGCCCTGTTATGGGCAATAAGTTTCAGGTTATGCTGTCAAAGTTGTTCCTTTGCTTTCCTCCCAGGTGATCCTCTTCTACCCCTGTTCAAAGCATTGAAGCTCTCCACCCATGCAAAACACAAAGGATAGAAACTACCAAGAGGGAAAGTGAAATGCAGCTCAAGGTATTTGTCATGTCATGTCATCATGTCATGTCTGGCAGAATGGAAAAGTAACAGAAGTTGAACAGCTTCAAACAAATTGACATCACCCTTCCCATTCAAAACTATATACATACAACCAAATACTTCCATGAGCTTTGTAATTTAATTAGCCACTACGTACAAAGAAATCCCAATTGTATTGAAGAGAAATAAAAGACATATACACATGGAGGCATGAAAGACAAATCTAAACATTGAAGCCAACGACTTGTGGCTCATTTCTAGAAGAGTCCTGTCAATCGAAATAGGGACTTAGAAAAAGGTGTTTGAGGTAGGGACCAAAATCATATTTCAGAAAACTGCAGGCAATTAGAAGAGGATGATGTCCATGGTTATTGGAGGTCAATCATCTCAGTCTCAGGTTCTGCGGGATTCCTCAGAGTCATATGCTAGACCTAAATGTCTTCTATTGATTCATCAAGGATCTTCCATCCATCATAAGGTTAAAGAAAGGAGCTTTGCGGATGATTGCACATTTGCCATTCCTCAAATACTGAAGCAGTCCATGTCCAGAGGTAGCCTGAATACCTGAACAACACCTGGGCTTGAGCCGCTAAATGGCAAGTAACATTTGCATCACACAAGTTCTAGGCAATTACCATCTCTAATTAAAGAAGAATCTAACCACCCTTCCTTAATGTTCAATGGCATTCTCATCTCTAAAACACCTACTGCCAGCATCCAGAAATTTACCATTGACCAGAAACTGAATTTTACCAGCCAGCTAAGTATTGAGGCTACAAAAGCAAATTAGATTTAAGGAATTCTCAGACAAGTAACTCATCTCTCAGTTCCAGGGCACAAGTCAGGAATGTGATACTCCATTTGCCTGGATGGGTGAAGCTCCAAGAACACTTAAAATGCTTGATAATATTGGGTCAAAGAAGCTTGCTTGATTAACAGCTTCAAAGGTCAATCCTTTCACTACTGATGCACAATGGCAGCAATGTGCACTATCTACAATATGTATTGATGCAATGTATCCCCATTCATCTGACAGCAGCTTTCAAGTGCAAAACCTATGTCCCATAGAAGGATAAGGATAACAGATTTATGGGACATAAACGCCTACAAGTTCTCCTCCAAGACACTCAGCATCCTGGCTTGGAAATAGTTATCCCTTCAGTGTCAAAATCCTGGAACTCCCTTCCTAGCAACTCTGTGGATGTCACTACCCCTCAAGAACTACAGCAGTTCAAGAAGGCAGCTCACCACCAATATCTCAAGGGCAATTAGCTGAAACATCTTCTACAATCTGGATCTATTTTGTGAGTTTGTTAACTCCATGTCTTAAAATGCATGTCTTGAAATTTACTAAAAGCTTTGTCCTTGCTGAGATTCTGCATTTTGCATAAGCCCATTATTCTCCTGTTATTTATCCATTTGTCAGGCCATCTAATGGCAATTTAGCACAAGTATGTCTTTTTTTCCACATGAATAACAAGATTATTTCAAATTTCAATCAAAAGTGTTGATTTTAAAACCTTAATTTTACCTGTATTTTTCAAGAGATTACAACTATTTTAAAGAATAGACATTACAATGCAAGTATCCATTTCCCTATACCTGAATGTGTAAACTGAGAGCAGTGAGAGATAAGGTGAAAATCATCCCATTTCTTCTCATGCTGGAAGCTATTGTTTTCAACTTTGCCAAAGTAGTTCATAATACCTTGAAAATACTGTGCCTGCAATAAATTCCAAATCTTTTCATTTGTTGTCCAGATTTTTCCTTAAAATCAGCTCAGATGTTAGTTTACTTCCTGTGGTAGTGCAATACTACAGAGTCCTACAACAGTACTTGCTACATTTTGGCTTATTGGAATGTGAATGATTATCCTTTCATACAGCAGTCCCTTAGTTAATTATGCCATACATCACAGTTATTGTAGAGCTTAACTATTTAATTATATTACTTACTCGGCTTAATTTTGAAAATCATCCATCCCTGTACAATTTTTTACTGTTTTCTGACTTTTCATACGAGACATGGCTCAGTTGTGAAACAATATCCCACCTCACAACAAAAATCAAGGTAGACCTATTTCTATGGCATCTTCATTGCTCCAAACCTCAGCTGAAAATCTGAAAAACCAAGCAGTGCATGGCTTCTGTAAGATCAAAAATATTTGCAATACTAGACCTTCAAAGGGTCAACCCAATCTTTGCAACTGAACACAAATATTAAACTGTTTACATTGTCTTTAATTAGAATAGTTTAGTAAGAAACTCAACAATTGTATTTTTTCCATTGGATTACAGTATTTCATTTTGATAACATAACTACACAGGGTTAACACAATGACCTAAATCAGAAAGATGGAGAGCTAATCCTGGCCTGTTTGGCCTTCATTACTCTCTGCTTGGACTCAAGGGACCCACAATTAATTTACCTCTTCAAAATCGCTCCCCAGCCAGATGTCGTATTTCATCACTTCGTGCTGCTCGGTGAGAAACACAAACATGTGATGGTGGACTCTGGCCCAGGACAGGAAATTAAACCACTTCTCTCCAGGGAAGGAGGAGGTAGAGATAATGGAAGTTGCCTTGGACAAGTCAAGTTGTATTATAGTCTGACATTTAACTGCTTCCCCTTTCAACTGAGACAGCAAAGTTCAGAAGCCATTTAATCTGTCCCTGCTGGGATGTAAAGATATATGGACCTGAAACAATGCACATTTATGATGTTTTCTTGTTCAATGCGGTGGAGTTTATAAAAGCTTGTCAGTGTCCAGTTAGCAGATTATTTGTAGTATAAATATTTGAATTAGATTTACAAAGTGGGACTTGTGAATATAGAAATGCAAAGTTAAAAAATTCGTGAAGAAGACTAATGCTTTCTTTACATGTCAAGGACCAGACTTAATCTGATACGCTTTCAAAATGTACAAAGTGATTCAGTATCAGCTCATACTTCAGCCATACAGGGTCCTGTGTAACCATGGAGAAGAACTTCCTGGCAAAGGAAGAGAAGCAGGCCATTCAGCCCCTCAAGCTGATCACTGTTAATTTGAAATTCAGTCAAAATTAGGATATTAATTAAAAAATAAAAGTCCTGCTAATTTGTTTTTACTATCAAAATGTAAAAATAGTGCAACTAGGATTTTTTTTCTAGTTTGGAACTAACATGTTAAAAAAGTAGCTTTGTGCTAAATTTCGATTTTCAGCTGGTACTTGGGATGCATTCACACTAAGGTTAGAATCATTTAAGTCAATTTCGGTTTCACAATCTTACTAAACTGACCATGTAAACCAGACTCTAGAATGAAGTGAAATGAGATTCCTTAGAATGGATTAATTTATAGATCCTTAATTGGATACCACATGACATGTAAACTCAGTGCAATATCAAACTCAGTTCACAAGATATTCAGGGACTTCCTTCAACCAACATTCTGGGCATCCAGTTAAATTTAATTCAAATGCCTACAATTTCCTTTTCCCCCTTTAATTATTTTTATTTGTTAATGACTGGGAGTGGTGTCCACTTTCTATCTCTGCACACTGCTTGCCCTTGCTCCAACTCCAACCAGACAGAGAAATGCACCAATAGAAATGGACTTCTGCCTGCCCAAGCCCAAACTGCACCCGTTGTCTCAGAGAATCACACTGAATCAAGGTAGGGCTTCTGAGGTACTCAAGCCATAAGATTCAACAGATCAATTGTGGCATTTATGCTTTACATAATCCTCTTCCCACCTTCCTTCATTGAACCATACTTATATCCTTCGAGGTTTCATCCCCCTCTTCTGTTTTCACTGAAACTTTTTTGCCTGCTTTCCACAAAGAAGAAAGGAATTGGAATTGACACGTAGAGTGAAACAAAGCTAGTGAAAAGCTTAGATTATTTGGACCGAATGGCCTGTTTCTGCATTGTAAATTCTATGCCATTCCAGTTATTATATTCTGAAACTATCTAATGTTTGAAGTCAGCAATAAAACAAGTTATCAAGACTAAACAGGTGGTGCTTCTGGCAATTATTATGTCTTCACCGTATTGTTTTCATAGACACAAAATTAAAATGGGCACAATCGAAATGTGAGTTATATTAATTTTAGACTATGATACGATCAACAAAATCATAAAAATAAAAATTGGTTTCATAATAATAAATCACATGAAACAAATGAAATCTGATCACTCAAAATCTATTCATTTTGTGAATACATTTTGTGATTACTGTCAGTTTGCAAGAAAGTGTGCTGTTTCCTATCCTCATCCTTGACCACATTCACTGGCCGGAATCTGAATCTAGAACACAGAAAACATTTTTATAGACTACATTTTAAAATTTATTATTGGTATTTATCACACTCAAGTGGACTCTAAAGCGTGGGTTAATTTTGCATAGCTCTACAGTTCCGATGACATTGTTAGCCAACTGAGACTGTGGTCTACTATGTGGAGTTGAAGTTGCAAGATCTGATTTTATTACCAGGCTCGTGAAAGTTGCAATTTTAACATTTATTTAAGCAGTTAATTCAAATCAGCAAGTTGAAAATGTTGCACAACCTCAGTGATTCTGTATAAGACTGAAATGACATGAGTTAATTTAAATTAATTTTAGAGGTTCTCAGTATGGAATCCAGTCATTGTTTGAGTGAGTATAAATATGTGCTAAAGCCATTGGAAGCATTGAGAAACCATCTGTGTTTATTATAAATTAAATTTAGTAACAATAAAGAATTAGCTCACTTGTTCAAATAATGTGCTATTTGGTTTGATTTCATTTCACATGTGAACTGTCTAAGTCTCACCAAGCACCTTGATTTCTGGCGGTAATCCAGTCTGTACACTCAAGGAAATGAAAAGAAAATCATGCAGTGTGGATGATCCAGATTCCATACCTTAAATACAGAATTTTTTAAAAAAATATATTAACAGAAAACAAACTATGCCAGCCGAACAAACTGCTTTTGGATGAATCCATTTTGCTTTACAGAAACGTTCATAACAGACAAACATTTTGACACTAAAAAACTATAAAGTAGGTGGAATAACTTCAACAATAATTCAAAGAATCAAAGATTGATTACTACACAGAAAGCAAAATTCGCCATAGTCCCACAGACTGTTCTATCACTGGAGAAAGCTGAGTTTAATCTGAGGTGGAGGAGCCAGTGTTGGGCTGAGGTGGACAAAGTTAAAAGTCACACAACACCAAGTTAAGGTCCAACGGGTTTATTTGGAAGCATTAGCTTTCAGAGCGCTGCTCCTTCATCAGGTAGCCATGGAGCAGGATCATAAGACACAGAATTTATAGCAAAAGATTACAGTGTCATGCAACCGAAATGATATACTGAAAAAACCTAGATTGCTGTTAAGTCTTTCATCTTTTAGAATGGTTTGCAAGTTTTGGTACATTACTATGTAAATCCCAGAACTTCTTTTAAGTCACACCCTTAAGATAACTTAAGGTTTTATTTAAAAAAGTGACATTTCAGCTCAGACAATGCAATAAAGGTGTGAGGTTAGAGTCTGACTGTATCCCAGTCTTGAGTCAGACTGGTTCTATTTCCAAAGTAGGAATTTATAAAATATTGCATGGATTTATTGCCTGCATTGACTGCCTGCAGATTGTGCACTTTTTGAGCAAAATGAAATGTATCTCCAAATTTAATTCTGCAAATGCAAATTCACCCCATAGACTTATATGTCTGTGTGTGTATGAGAGAGAGAACATGACTACGTGTGTGAGTGCATATGAGAGAGTGTGTTTGTGTGTGAGCATGCTTGGTAAAGTATGTATATGATGTGCTGAAGTATAAGCCTGTGAGACTGTGTGTGTGTGTATGTATGAGAGAGAACGTATGTATGAGAGAGGGTCCGCGTGAGTGTGTGTGAGTATGTAAGAGTGTGTGTATATGAGAGAGTGTATAGTGCAGTGGGGTCACCTGTAGTATGATATGAACCCCAGGTCCCAGTTGAGGCTATCCCCATGAGTACAGAACTTGGCTATCAGCCTCTGCTTGGCCACTTTGCGTTATTGCCTATCCTGAAGTCCACCTTGGAGGACGGTCACCTGAAGATCCGAGGCCTAATGTCCCTGACTGCTGAAGTAATCCCTGAGTAGGAGGGAACACCCCTGTCTGTTGATTGTTGCACAGTGTCCACTCATCTGTTGTCACAGTGTCTGCTTGGTCTCACCAATGTACCATGCCTCGGGGTATCCTTGCCTGCAGCATATCAGATAGACAACGTTGGGGAATACTTCAGCAGTCAGGGGTATTTGGCGTCATAGAATCATAGAAGGAGCCCATTCAGGCCATCAAGTCCACATTGACCCTGCAAAGGACATCCTACCCAGACCCAGCCCCTACCATATCCCATAACCCCACATTTACCATTGCTAATCCAACTTGCCTATACATCCCTGAACACAATGGTCAATTTCATTGTGGTCATTCCACCTAACCTTGCACACCTTTGGTCTGTGGGAGGAAACTGAGCAGAATGTGCAAACTTCACACAGACAGTTACAAAAAACTGGAATTGAACCTGGGTCCCTGGCACAGTGAGCTAACTGTGGCACAGTTAACTCAGTGCTAACCACTGAGCCATCATGCCACCATGTCTGTAACGGACATCCAGTTATTATCTTCTTCATTATCTCAGTTTCCCTCCCGAAATGTATTGGCTGTGGGGTTGGTTGCCAGCTGCCAGTTGGAAAAGTCAGCAGCAGGAGGACACAGCAGTGCTTTGCAGTTAGGGGCATGGAAGGCTAGCAGAGGTCACTACTCATGATGGGAGCTACAGAGAGACTAAAGCCAGTAAAGGATGTGAGGATTTCTTTAGGGGCCTGAAGGGAGTACTCTTGCTCCACCTGGTCTTTGAAGAGGGCTGTAAAGTGATTTATCTCTGGAACCGGCTGTTGCCACCTCCTTCACACTGCTGGGTTTTCCAAGTCCTTGGAATTTGTCCAGTTGCAGTTCACATTAAATCAGCCTTCAAGTTCTAATGTAGGAATATGTTTTAAATACATAAAATGTCCCATGTCTACAAGATAAAGCAAATGAAGTGCTCAAATCCCATTGCTGTGTATCCTTTGGTTTGACAATGAAATCTTACTTTGTAGGGTTCAGTTCCACAATGAAATCCTGTCCATATCATTCATTGCCTCCACTGATGGATTCTTGGTGTCCATTTCCAATCTGGGATTAGGAAAATGATGAGTGGAATCTTATTGAACACCATGGACTACAGCAAGATTTATGGCCAAATCAGATGAGAAATCCAGCAAGGACTATCTTGACATTGGAAGCAACTCAGTGCATTTTTTATGCATGCGACAAGCAGTATGTCGAGTTTCTTCCTTGGCAGCAGTGAGTTGTCTGTTAAGGAGAATTGCTGCTTATTAAACATCTCATTGGAGCATGACTCACCTCATGAATATTCAGTTTCCTACTTTACCGAACATGCTAAACGAGGTAGACATTGAGAATTTTTGATATGGAATTCAGAGTGGGTACCTCACACCATTGGCTGAGAGGATCCGACAAGTTGTTCAGCATCAAGCAGCCTCTACAGGGCCACCAGCCACACACACTCCTTTTCCGTAGACATTGGCACTTGACAGTTGCTAAGCCCTCATGATTGATCATCATGACATCTCTCCAATCCACATATAGGATGAATGTGATGTCATTATTTAAGAAAGGTGGTAAGGAAAAGCCAAGGAACTACAGATTGGTGAGCCTGACATTGGTGGTGGGCAAGTTGTTTGAGGGAATCCTGAGGGACAAGGTTTACATGTATTTGGAAAGGCAAGGACTGATTAGGGATAGTTAGCATGGCTTTGAGTGTGGGAAATCATGTTTTCCGAACTTGATTGAGTTTTTTGAAGATGTAACGAAGAGGATTGATGAGAGCAGCACAGTGGATGTGATCTATGTGAACTTCAGTAAGGCATTCGACAAGGTTCCTCATGGTCGACTGATTAGCAAGGTTAGATCACGTGGAGTACGGTGGGGGGGATCTAGCCATTCAGATACAGAACTGGCTCGAAGATAGAAGACAGAAGGGGCAATGGAGCATTGTTTTTCAGACTGGAAGCCTGTGACCACTGGTGTGCCACAAGGATCGGTGCTGGTCCACTACTTTTTGTCATTTATATAAATGTGAATATAGGAGTCATAATTAGTAAGTTTTGCAGATGACACCAAAAGTGGAGGTGTAGTGGACAGTGAAGAAGGTTGCCTCAGATTACAATGGGATCTTGATCAGAATCGCCAATGGGCTGAGACGTGGCAGATGGAGTTTAATTTAGATAAATGTGAGGTGCTGCATTTTGGAAAGGCAAATCAGGGCAGGACTTATACACTTAATGGGAAGGTTCTGGGGAGTGTTGCTAAACAAAGAGACCTTGGAGTGCAGGTTCATAGTTATGAACCTGCAGATAGAAGGCATTTGGTATGTTTTCCTTTATTGATCAGAGCATTGAGTGTAGGAGGTGGGAGGTCATGTTGCGGCTGTACAGGACATTGGTTAGGCTACGTTTGGAATATTGCGAACAATTCTGGTCTCCCTCCTATCGGAAAGATGGTGTGAAACTTGAACAGGCTCAGAAAGATTTACAAGGATGTTGTCAGGGTTGGAGGATTTGAGCTATAGGGAGAGGCTGAATAGGCTACAGCTATTTTCCCTGGAGCATCGGAGGCTGAGAGTGACCTAATAGAGGTTTATAAAATCACGAGGCGCATGGATAGGATAAATAGACAAAGTCGTCTTCCTGGGGTGGGGGAGTTCGGAACTAGATGGAATAAGTTTAGGGTTAGAGGGAAAATTTAAAAGCTACCTAAGGGGCAACTTTTTCACACAGAGGGTGGTACGTGTATAGAATGAGCTGCCAGAGGATGTGGTGGAGGCTGGTAAATTACAGCATTTAAAAAACACCTGGATGGGTATATGAATAGGAAGGGTTTAGGAGGATATGGGCCAAGTGCTGGCAAATGGGACTAGATTAGGCTGGGATATCTGGTCAGCATGGATGAGATGGACTGAAGGGTCTGTTTCCATGCTGTACATCTCTATGACTCTTATGAAGCACCATTTTGCATCGTAGGGTGCACTAGCAACTAGTATTGAAAGGCTGCCGCAAGGACAGCCACCCAGCTTATGGATTGCATCAGGCTTTGTCTGCTCTCTTAGTGCCCACCCTCTTACCAACTACCTACATGCTCACAAATTCCATGCTTTGTTTTTTACCTGTTAAGATGTTAGCCAGAGCTGAAGGCTGTCAGCCCTGTCATTATAATATGCTTTAGCACTGACACATGCACAGGCTATTTGTCAGTCATGTGGGGTCTGAGGTGGTGAGAAGAGCTCTTGCTGTAAGGAACATCAAGGTGTCAATTGAACACTTACAGATGTGCCAGCTGCCCCAAACACACTGGGCGTTTATTCAGTCAAATGGCCATGTTATCAGAAGATTGGCGGAGGCAAGACCTCAGCTGATTCAGGAGAGGTATGGGAGACTGTTGATTTAGGGGGTACTGATGCCACCAGCCACAGTCCAAATGCAACGAGAAGCTTGACCACGATCAGTCAAATGCTTGGGCCAGGCAAAGTCAGGAGACATGTCTGACTACAGCCTGGGGAGTGGGCTACAGTCAATCCTAAAGGGACAGCAAAAATAGTCAGAGGAATCATGCATTATCTGTTGGAGAGTTGTAAACACAGCTACCAGTGACTGATAGGAAATGGTAAAGGAGTTGAATAAATATTTTGCATCAGTCTTCACAGTGGAAGACATAGCAACACTGCAAAATTACTAAATAATCAAGTGGCAAAAGGAGGAAAGGAAATGAATACAATAACAATCACAAGAGAAAAATTACTAGGAAACTAGTGGGGCTAAAACTGATGAGCTATATCCTAAAATATTAAAGGAAATAACCACAGGACAGTGAATACACTGGTTGTAATCTTTCAGGAATTCTTAGATTCTGGCAAAGTCCCAGAGGATTGGAAAACTGCTAACATAACACCTTTATTTTATGAAAAGGAAGAAGACAATAAACAGGTAACTGTAAGTCAGTTAGCTTAACATTGTTCATGGGAAAATGTTAAAATCTGGTATAAAGGATGTAACAGCAAATCATTTAGAATTACATCATGTGATCAAGCAGAGTTAGAATGGATTCATGGAGAGGAAATCCTGACAAATTTACTGGAATTCTTTGGGGAAGTAACAAGCAGGTTAGATAAAAGGGAGGCAGTTGGTGTAATATATTTGGATTTTCAGAAAGCATTTGATAAGGTACCACACATTACGCTATTTAATAAGGTAATAGCCCATGGCGCTGGAGGTAATATATTTGTATAGGAAGAGGACTGGATAACTAACAGAAGACAGAAAGGTGGAATAAGTGTGAAATTTCGGTCAATCTCAAACTAGTGGAGTACCACGAAGTTTAGTGCTAGGGCCACAATTATTTACAATATACGTTAATGACTTGGATAAGGAAAGCGAATGTACTATTACCAAGTTTGCAGATCATACAGAAATGGTGAGAAGGCAAATGATGAGGATGAAAACCAGTCTGCAGAGGGATTCTGATTGGTAATACAAATGGATAAAAGCTCAACGGATAGAATATATTGTGGGAAAATGTGAGGTTATGCACTTTGGCTGGAAAAAGAGAGCAGCTGAATATTATTTCTATTGCGAAAGACACAATACCATTGGTGCTCAGTGCTGCAGAATTTAATGGCAGTGACTTTAAAAAAGGCAAACGTTGACCAAAACCAACCCAATATTTGTGAAACCTCCAAGAGTGTTAAGGAAGGACAGAGTGTTGCTTCATCATATGCCATGAATGTATTGTGATGGGCTCTAATGAAAACATTTTAATGACACATTGAATGGTCAATCAGGGTCTGGGATGTGAAAGGGTCAGAGTATAGCCAGCACTCCTTCGGATGTATTGTGATAGTTACAGCGACCAGGGCCGTGGTGGAGCAGATTATGGGGCTCCTGAAGATGCAGTTTTTTGTTTGGACCATTCTGAGGGGTGAGAGGCTTCTCGAGTATAGTTGAGACAGTGTGTGCCACTCCATCTTGAAGCACCGTGCTCTCCATAATTACAGCCAGTAATGAGGTGTTGATGTTGAAGAACTGGTCAAACATGAGCGGTCTTCTCAGGAGCAGGATGAGGACATTGGAGTGGAGGAAGTTCTCTTTTTGCTTGGTAAAACCTTAGCTGCGTTGGGTGGACCAAACCAGACAAGATCTGATTGACATTCAATAGGTGAGAGCTGGGTGCAGCAAACATCATTGTGCAAACAACTTTTGATTGTTGTAAATAAAAGCTCATGTTTGGAATTGTCCAACTTCTTGCCTCCATATGATGTTCCCCTAATGGACAGTGAGAAGATGCAGGCATACAAAGCATTGGGACAAAGTAACAGTGACTTAACGGGGTTGGTTAAATGGAGTATAGTGAACAACAGATGAATTGTGTTGCCTCATTGTTAAACAGCAACTAAGGTGAGGGAATTGGATTGTACTGTATATGCAAGGGAATGTCAGCTATTTGGCTATGTGCTGTGAGCAGCCTGCTCTACTGCCTGTTGTGCTATTACAATGCCAGATTGCCAGTGTTCGTCCAGGCACACTGTGGTCTCACACTGGCACAAGCACAAGTGATGCTGATTTTTAGGGAGGTATCAACTGAGTGGTGAGATATTTTGGGAACAAACGATGGGTTAAAATTGGACAAGAGGGATGTGACAGGGACAGGGTTGGTAGTTAATGAGGCAAGTTTGGTAAAATACACTGAGAAAATGTGGCTCAGGGATGGACAGGACTGGCAACTAATGTTTTAGGATACAAATGCTATAGTAAGGATAGAAAGGGAGGCAAGAGAGGAGGGGAATGGTGTTTTTGATAAGGGATAGTGTTGCAGCTGTACTGAGGGAGTATATTCCTGGAAATACATCCAGGGAAGTTAAGTGGGTGGAACTGAGAAATAAGAAAGGGATGATCACCTTATTGGGCTTACTATAGACCCCCTAATAGTCAATGGGAAATTGAGAAACAAATTTGTCAGGAGATTTCAGTTATCTGTAAGAATAATTAGGTAGTTATGGTAGGGGATTTTAACGTTCCAAACATAGACTGGGATTGCCATAGTGTTAAGGGTTTAGGTGGAGATGAATTTGTTAAGAGTGTACAAGAAAATCTTATGAGTCAGTATGTGGATGAACTTACTAGAGAACGTGCAAAACTTGACCTAGTCTTGGGAAATAAGGCAGGGCAGGTGATTCAGGTGTCAGTGGGCAAGCACTTTGGGGTCAGTGACCATAATTCTATTAGTTTTAAAATAATGATGGAAAAGGATAGACCAGAACTAAAGTTGAAGTTCTAAATTGAAGGAAGGCTAATTTTGATGATATCACGCAAGAACTTTCAAAAAGCTGATTGGGTGCAGGTGTTCGCAGGTAAAGGGATGGCTGGAAAATGGGGAAGCCTTCAAAAAGAAGATAACAAAGGTCCAGAGGCAGTATATTCCTGTTCAGGTGAAAGCAAAGGCTGGTAGGTGCAGGGAAAGCTGGATGACGAGAGAAATTGAGGTTTTGGTTAAGAAAAAGAAGGAAGCATACATAAGGTACAGACAGGAGAGATCGAGTGAATTGTTAGAAAAATACAGAGGCAGGAGGAATATACTTAAGAGGGAAATCAGGAGGGCAAAAAGGGGACATGAGATAGCCTTGGGAAATAGAGTTAAGGAGAAGCCAAAGGGTTTCTACAAATACATTAAGGACAAAAGGGTGACTGGGGAGAGAATAGGGTCCCTCAAAGATCAGCAAGGCAACCTTTGTGTGGAACCACAGGAGATGGGGCAGATACTAAATGAATATTTTGCATCAGTGTTTACTGTGGAAAAGGACATGGAAGATATAGAATGTGGGGAAATAGATGGTGACATCTTGAAAAATGTCCATATTACAGAGGAGGAAGTGCTGGATGTCTTGAAATGCACAAAGGAGGATAAATCCCAGGACCTGATCAGGGGTACCTAGAACTCTTTTGGAAGATAGGGAAGTGATTGCTGGGCCCCTTGCTGAGATATATGTACCGTTGATAGTCACAAGTGAGGTGCCAGAAGACTAGAGGGTGGCTAATGTGGTACCATTACTTAAAAAAGGTGGTAAGGACAAGCCAGGGAACTATAGACCAGTCAGCCTGATGTCGATAGTGGGCAAGTTGTTGGAGGGAATCCTGAGGGACAGGTTGTACATGAATTTGGAAAGGCAAGGACTGATTAAGGATAGTCAACGTGGCTTTGTGCTTGGGAAATCATGTCTCACAAACTTGATTGAGGTTTTTGAAGAAGTAACAAAGTGGATGGATGAGGGCCTAGCAGTGGATGTGATCTACATGGACTTCAGTAAGGCGTTCAACAAGGTTCCTCATGGTAGACTGATTAACAAGGTTAGATCTTATGGAATACAGGGAGAACTAGCCATTTGGATAAAGAACTGCCTTGAAGGTAGAAAACAGAGGGTGGTGGTGGAGGGTTGTTTTTCAGATGGAGGCCTGTGACCAGTGGAGTGCCACAGAGATTGGTGCTGAGTCGACTACTTTTCGTCAGTTACACAAAGGATTTGGATATGAACTTAAGAGGTAGTATTGGTAACTTTGCAGATGACACCAAAATTGGAGGTGTAGCGAACAGCGAAGAAGGTTACCTCAGATTACAACGGGATCTTGATTAATGGGTTGAGGAGTGGCAAATTGACTTTAATTTAGATAAATGCGAGGTGCTGCATTTTGGGAAAGCAAATCAGAGCAGGACTTATACACTTAATGGTAAGGACCTAGGGATTCGTTAGAGTACTGAATACAGGAGTTGGGAGGTCATGTTGCGGCTGTGTAGGACATTGATTAGGCCACGTTTGGAATTCTGCGTGCAATTCTGGTCTCCTTCCTATTGGAAGGAAGTTGTGAAACTTGAAAGGGTTCAGAAAAAATTTACAACAATGTTGCCAGGGTTGGAGGATTTGAGCTATAAGGAGAGGACGAATAGGCTGGGGCTGTTTTCCCTGGAGCATCAGAGGCTGAGGGGTGACCTCATAGAGGCTGATAAAATCATGAGGGGCATGGATAGGATAAATAAACAAAGTCTTTTCCCTGGGATGGGACAGTCAAAACCTAGAAGGCATAGGTTTAGGGTGAGAGGGGAAAGATATAAAAGGGACCGAAGGTGCAACTGTTTCACGCAGAGGGTAGTGCGTGTATGGAATGAGCTGCCAGAGGAAGTGGTGGAGGCTAGTACAATTGCAGCATTTAAAAGTCATCTGGATGGGTATATGAATAGGAAGGGTTTGGAGAGATATGGTCCAAGTGCTAACAAATGGGACTAGATTGGGTTAGGATATCTGGTCATCATGGATGAGTTGGACTGAAGGGTCTGTTTCCATGCTGTATGTCTCTCTGACTCTCCGATTCTAAATGGGACTAGATTGGGTTGGGATATCTGGTCGTCATGGATGAGTTGGACTGAAGGGTCTGTTTCCATGCTGTACGTCTCTATGACTATGACTCTATGACTCTAAATCTCTTCAGGCCTCTTGGCGAGAACCCCTCCAAAAAAAATCAGTGCAACTTGCACTTGGCCAAAAAAGGTAAGATTCAGTCCAATGTGTAAATGTATCTTCTCTTTCCTACTTCAGTCCTTAAAACCTACCTTCTTGAACAAGCTTTTGGCCATCTGCTCTAATATCATTTTACGTGGCTTGCAGTCAGATTTTGCTTCATAACGCTTCAGAAATACAAGTTATTATTTGGGGGAGGAAGGAAGGTAGAAATCTAGACGTAGGTGAGTTCTAGAAATTGTAGTCAAGCCTGAAATCAAATTTGCCAAAGGCAAAATGTTATAAACTCATTAAAGTACTTCATAAATTATTCATCATAAACCACATGTATAATGCGTGTGTAATAGCCTATTAGTAATTTATCTATTAAATCTGATTTTCCCTTGTAGCAGTTTATAGGAGCTACTTGGCCACTTCATCCGATCTAGTTATGTGCAGGCCTCAGTTTGACTGACTTCCTTCCCTCGCTGTTTGCCTAATAATCCCTCTGGTGTCTTGTTAAAGTGTTGCTGCACTTATTATTCAGTGCAACTGAGTTCAATTAATTGTTGCTATTTTCTAAAATATTTACTATGGACAATAAAAATCATTGAAACTTCATAATTTATCAAATAAGGAAAGCATTGGTATTGATCCTTCTTATGTCCATTTTCTGTGCAGAAAATAAGAAGATGAGCAATAAATTTTGAGGCACAATCTGCTCGCAGGAGGGTCAATGTGAAGGTGCTTGGTACTCCCAAAGTTTTAGTTGAAATAGCTCCACAGAGCCCGGTGTCCCATCCCCAAGTCACCCTTTATTTACACATAAACAGTCCATGACTATATTACTGCCTCATTCTGAGCCAGCTATTGAGCGTTCCTCCCCATAGGGCCACCTATGAGCTAATATCACCCTGATACCATATGGAGAGATATCACATGTCAATACTAGATCTCGCTGGGGATCATAGCTGTTTATTTACTTCACTGAAAGCCATGGCTTGTCTACATGGCCATTTCCAAGGCTGACCCTTTTAAGAGTTGAAGCAAAAGTGGAGGCTGGGTAATGTCTGAGCTTTCCATAATAATTTACCAGCCTAAGAAAAGACCTAAGCTGCTGGCCAGACATGTGAATCGTGCACCTTTGATCACCCTCACTTTATCTTGCAAGGGGTGTAACCCATTCTAGTCGACTGTGTAGCCCCAAGTAGGTTATTTGGGATTCCTGGACGCCACCTTGGAAAAACGTGTTCGGAATATATCCAAGTTCTTTAAGTGTTCCTTATCAGTTTTTGCTGTTATTAGAACATAATGTAAGTAAATAGTGGCCTGAGGTAGACCTTGCAAAATGTTCTCCATTGTCCATTGAAAAATTGAACAGGCTGACAATACTGCAAACAGCTTATTGATACAAACCTAAATGGGTATTAAATGTAGCATATCCCTTGGAATTTTCAATCCATATGGTATCAGCGTGGTATTAGCTCATTGCAAGTAAACATGGCTTATGTCCAGTTTTATGAAGGACAGCCCCTCTGCCAGCTTTATGTATAAATCCTCTATGTGAGGGATTGGGAATTTATTCAGCTGTGAAAAGCAGTTTACGTTTGTTTAAAATCCCCACAAAAGTGAACCAACCTGTCGGGCTTCAAAATTGGTATGATCGGTGCTGCCCATTCTGCAAACTGGATTGGTTTGCTGATGCTTTCACTTTCCAGCCTTTTGATTACTGCCTCTACTTTTGCACGTAAGGCAATCAGCACTGGGAGGGCATTGCAGAATCATGGAATTGCTTCCTTCTCAACTTGCAAGGTGGTCTTTGCTCTGTTGATAGTCCTTAGACCTTCCCAGAACACTTCCTGGTATTTAATTAGGACTTCACCCAGGCAGCCATTTTGTAACTGAAAAACTTTGAGCCAATCTACGTGAATCTATTGCAACCAATTTCATGCCATCAAGTTTGGGCCCGAGCCTTTTATTACAACCAGTGATAACGGAACCAACTGCTTTTTATAAGAGACCAGAACTGACTATACCCTTAATCTGGAAAGGCTCCTGGTATAGATTCTCAACCAGCCAAGGTCCTGGGGCAAACTTATGGGCTGGAATCCAGAATAAATTTTTATTAATAATAATCGTTTTTGCAATCAATGTTATGGCCACGCTAGTATCAACCTCGATTAGAACCGGATGACCATTTAACTAGACGTTTATTTCGATTGGTTCTGATCTGGATGCTCCTAAGCAATTGAACTGTTCCAAATCAGCTGTAGGTAGACTTTAGAGAGTGCACTCTTGTGGATACCAGCCAATTAGTTATCTTATTCAATTCAGTTCTAGTAGGATTCCTTTGCTGTCTTGAGTGCACATATTGGAAGCAACTACAATGCTTCGCTGACCAGGATCCTAAGGAAAATTTTAACCCACTTGGCCGGGGCTTGGCTTTGTTTTGGGGTTTTGCTGTGGGCTGACCAAGAATCCTTCTGATCAGGATATGACTGAGTGATTCTGGATTAGTGGTGCTGGAAAAGCACAGCAGTTCAGGCAGCATCCAAGGAGCAGTAAAATCGACGTTTTGGGCAAAAACCCTATGACTGAGTGAGGCTATGCAATTTTCTTCACTCAAGTAGCATCCCCCATTCTCAGTTGACCGGGGAAGTGTGTCCATTTCCATTGGAATATCCTGCAACTCATGTTCCACTTGTCACATTTCCCATTGATAAAGCCAGTTGTAGCACCTCTTTGAAATCCAGTTGGGCTTCAGCTAGTAGATGATTTTATATAGTTGCATCAGTAATCCCACATACTAAATAGTCTCTAAGTATCTCATTAAGGGTTAAACCAAAGTCACCGCCTTCTGCCAGTTGTCTCAACCTCATCAAAAATACTGATACAGGTTCCCCTGGTTCACAGATTGCTGAGTAAAAATGAGAGCATCTCAGAATTAGAGGAAGCTTGGGGTCATAATATTCCTTGATTATGTCCGTAAATTCACCAAAGGTTTTAGTATCTGGTGCCTCAGGGAAAGTTAGGCTCCAAATATCTAAAACACTGTGGCTACTCAGGCTATCAGGAAAATTACTTGTTGCTTTTCGTCTGCCCCAGTGGCATTTATTCAGAAAAAATAATGCATTATTTCCACATACCAGGCCCAGTCCTTGGCAGCAGGTTTGAACGAGTCAGGTTTCCCAAACAAAGGTATGATGTAAGAAATGCTTGCCCCCACCCAATGATGACTGTTTCTTCAGCATCGTGCTTTACTCTCACTGTCACTGAAATAACTAAGTAGAGACCAGTATCATGTCACAAAGTCACCCTTTATTTACACATGGAAAGTCCTTGACACTGGTCCAGCTCCCTCAGAGCCAGCTCTCAGAGTGAAAAAAATGTCTGACATTCCCCATTTTATCTGTTAGCCAGGGATCCCTGATTTGACCAGATTACCAGCCCCAATTAGGGAACACATGTTCTATGCGCCCAGCTGGCTGACCTCGTTAAATCATTACTTTAGTTCTTAATATTACTGTTGTTGAGGAAATGCTTCATCCATGAGCATAATAAAATCTAATGAAATTTACCTCACTGGACTTTGTAATAGTTTGTAGTTTGGCGTACTTTCTGAGAATTGCAGTTAATCTATTATTTCATATATTAATTTGCTTGTGAGGAAACTGCACGCTTAATAATCAGCTATTTCAATTTAGTTGGCCATACTTTCATCTTTGTGTCAGAAGAGTAAGGCCTATAGCTTCATTCTGGTCTGCTTGAGGATAAAAATCTGAACAGACTCTGTACTGAAATACCAAGGGAACACTGCCCTGTCAGAGGTCCTGTCTTTCAGATGCTGCCTGGTTTCTCAAGTGCATGCAAAATATCCCATGGTCCTATTTTTAACAAGAACAGGGAAGTTATCTGCGAGTTATTACTTCTCTCTCACTCAACATTTGGTCGTTATCACATTATTATTTCTGGGAGCTTGCTGTGCACAAATTAGCTTCTAGCTTTCTGACATAGTGACTACAATTCAAATGGCCTGACATTGTGAGCTAAGCAGGGCATAATTTATTTGCTCTTGCTAAGACTTTCTGTTTGATTTCAATTTTGATTTTTAGGCTGTCCTTCGATCTTATGGTTGAAGTCAGAAATCAAACTGCTCTCGACGCAGGAATTTGCAAGCTCACTCTAAGCCTCCAGTCAAGGATATTGAAGCAATATGCGACTTAGTGGAGGGCAGGCAGCCAAGAATCCAACAAGAATTAAACAGTGTTTCTTTATTCACCAACACCCTAATAGCCGACATCACCTCCACCACCCACCCCATTGACATCCTCTTCTGGTGGTTAATATTAAAACAAACTGGAAGCTTGGGCTTTTCTGAATCAACTGGACACTCAATATCTTCCACACTTCAAAATGCTTTTTTAAATACACACATTGAAAACCAAGAAAAGTTGATATACAGCCACACATTTTGATATATTTAATGAAAATTCCATGTTGAATAGAAAACCAATCTGTAACTGAGATTTCTCCTTTTTTGTATTAGAAGTAGGGCAAGTGTATTAGGTGGCAATTAACATTGCCATCTCATTGGGAGATACCTCATTGGAATGCCCACCAAACAGCTCATTAAGAGCTAACAGCTGGACAAGGGAGCAGGTCTTGCCCTAAATATTGGTGACAGGGTCACTGGAAGCTACCAACCAATCAGAAATCAGACGCTTTTGGAACCTAAAGTCTGCTGATTGACACCAACAAAAAGAATAAGTTAAGTTGATGAAGGGCTAATTTCTCATCAAAGAGATGACCAATGGTGGTTCAACCTGACGGTCAGCATACCTCAGGGGAGTGGACAGAAGAGTCCTTCATGGCAATTTCAGCCAGTGTGAGAATTGAGCCCATGCTGTGAATCATAAACCAGTCATCCAGCCGTATGAGGTAACCAACTGAGGCCTATTCTTCTTCATGAGATGGTAAGTTTACATTCTTCTTCTAAACTTAAAAACCAATGCAAAAGAAAAAGTTGGCAAATTATTGATATACATCAATAAAATAAATGATAAATGTGAAAGTGATGAGTGTTATCTGTTGCACACACCCTCTCGCTCAATCTGAGAGGCCATCTTCTCTCCCATCCCCTGCTTTCTCTTTCTCTCTCTCTTTCATGCACACATTATACATACTCTCTCACACAAACAGCAGAGTCACTTTACCTCTTTACTCTCTCTCCTTGTGTTTCTTTCTTGCTGCTGTTCCAGCTCATCCAATCTTTGGTTCCCTCTCTCACAGCCTCGTTACTTCTCCAATCATAGATGCTGTCTCTGGAGGAGTAGGAGAGAGGAAGCCTGTGATTGAAGGAGTTTGAGCAGCAGTTTTACAAATGGAGGGCTGAATTTTCCCATTTGCTTGCAAAGTGGTTTTTCAGTGAGATTCATGGCAACTGATCTGCTGTGACATCTGTTGACTTTTCTCTCACAACCTTCTCCCATTCTGTTCATTTATTACACACCGGGGTCTCTTCGATGCCTGTCTGCTCTTGGAATTCTGTTTGGGGGGGGTGCTCACTCCTGCTGGGACTTTGTGACAATCACGCCACTAGCACAACAAATCAGGCACAGTCAGCAAGGAATTGCCTCTCAAACTGGAGTGTTCCAGCATTATTCAAGGGGAAATGGCTCAGAAAGAGGAACTAGCTCTCTACTTTGCGAATAGGGAATTTGAGGCACTGGTGGATGGAGTTGGGGAAAGGAGGACTGTCTATTTTCCTGCTGACCAACAAAGGAGGCCACTCCATCACACTCCACCTGCCTGGACCACGATAGCAGCCTGGATTTAAAGAAACGTCAAGCAGTGCAGGAACACCATCTATGATCTTCTGTGTTCCACTAAAATAAGTACAAACATATTCACTTTGCTAGTTCACACTCACAGGGGCACCATTCACTCTGCCACTGTGACTGCACAGACTTCTCCCCAAGGCTTATGGACTAAAACTCTCACTATTGCATGCAGCACACCTATTCAATGGCCTTCACCCATCTCACTCTTCCAAAGTACTAACACTTCCTACTCACTCACTGGGAACATTACACCACTTCTCCATGCATCACTATTAATGGCTCTCCTATATAAATCCATCACACTTAACTCTTATTTTGCCTTATTGAAAGAAGAAAAGGTCTCACAACTGGGGCAAGAGTAGCTTTTGAAGACTAGTTTTAAAGTGAAGAGGTTTTATGCAGCACTGATAGATTTTGGTTTATTTTGTGTCCAAGCAAGGTAAATAATTGGGCTTCAGTGTTTGTTAAAGAGGTTGGGAACTTTATTTTAGAAGCTTGAGGGAAGTGCCCATTGCTGAGAGAGAGAAACTGTTCATTTTACTTTTGACTTTGAGAGAGAGAATCCTGTGAAACCTTGGAATATTGCTTCTGAGAAGATATAGGATGAACTATGGAGTGAGGAGTTAGTGTTTGTCCCAGAACAGAAGCATTACGCCATGAAGAGGTTAATTAAAAAGGAGTACTTTGAAGCTTAAGTATATGATGGCTCCAGAAACAAGCTATTTGCAGTCCTAGTTTAACAGTTGAAATCACAAATGACTTAATCCCACTGTGGTGTTAAATACAAGTGTCTCTGATAAGCATATTGTACTAATGGGGTTTTGGGTACTATACAAAAACCTGTTTCATTTCCTTTCCTTGTAAGGGACTGTTTTGGGGTTGATGGGATTATACTTGCACTGTGTATCTAACAATCTTTGAATTTGCATTATATGTAGATAGTCTTGATTATTTCATTTTTATCTTAATTTCTTCCTTTAATAAACCAGTTTTATTGTCAGAGCAAAATCTGTAGTGTTTGGTGCTTATGTTTCAGTGACAGACTGATTCATTAAAACCAAAACAAACAAACATATGATCTATCAAGTCAGATTCCTATCTGTGATCTCACTTGTCCAGGAAGAACATCAAATGGGATCACAGCATCTATCACCAGGTCAAAATCCTGGAACTCCTTTTCTAACCGATTTGTGGGTAACCCATTTACCTCATGGACTGCAGTTGTTCAAGAAAGCAGCTCACAACCACCTACCTCAGGGCAATTAAGGATGAGAAATTAACACCGGCCTAATCAGCAACACCTACAACTTTAGGAAGAATAAAAGATATGAGTTAGGACATCATTGAATGTGCTTTACAACTTTGAAAACTACAAAGAACAGATCCCATGAACAAATAATATACACACAGCTGCTGTACATTTGCCATTTTATTTCCAGCATTCATTATTTTTCTTTCAATCTATTTAGTTTTAAAAATTATGTTGTGTATAGTTCTTTCCTGTAGTTATATTTTTTGTGCTTATGGATGTGCAACAAATGCTGCCCTAGCTAATGACACCAACATCCATGATATTTTTAAAAAGCTAAGTCTTTTTGCTATTTTTAACCTCTTACTCTTTTGTTTTATAAAGTTTCTTACTGTGTGTTAATCTATGTATGCTCCTTTTACACAAACTCTCTGTCTCTTTCCTTCTAGCCAGTTTTCTATCTGTGCTTTATCTGCTGAACTGTCTGTAATTAGCAAACTTAAATTTCATAAATGTCAATCACTTTTAATTATCTTTTTGTTTCTTGAGAGTTTATTGATTTCTAACAATGGGGAGATGTGAGGACTGCAGATGCTGGAGATCAGAGTCAAAACATGTGGGGCTGGAAAAGCACAGCCAGTCAGGCAGTATGTGAGGAGCAGGAGAGTCGACATTTTGAGTATAAGCTCCTTAGCCACATCCTGAAGCAATGTTTTCTAATTAAAAAGAAGAGCTAATGCTCAAAAAGTCGACTTTCCTGCTCCTCAGAAGCTACCTGATTGGCTGCACCTTTTTGGTGCCACACTTTTTGACTGGGATCTCCAGCATCTGCAGTCCTCACTTTCTCCCAGTTGATTATAACCTTACTGCGAATCCTCTTCCAAGAATACCCACCTTGAAGTAGTTCTCCTCCTTCCTCCATAAGGATCTCAGTGAGTCTCTCTCTCACTGCACTCCCCAGGTCATCTCCACTGCCCTGAAGCGCTTCAGCCACGTCCTGAAGCAATTTTTTATAATTAAAAAAAGAACTTATGCTTGAAACATCGACTCTCCTGCTCCTCAGATGTTGCCTGACCAGTGTGCTTTTCCAGTGCCACACTGATGGCTCTGATCTCTAGCAATGGTTTAGTAAAGTCTGTAATTCAAATTTAAAGTAACAAAATTCTTTACTAAAATAACAGGTAGGAGAACTTTAAAAGAATAGGCTTAATAGCTGTGTTATTTTATTTCCATAATTTCAAGTCCTCTCCTTCATCTGAAAGGAAAAGAAAAACAAATAATTTACTGTAAACATGTTCTGCACACACTCACTTGCGGATGTGAGGAAGGTGGTGGTAATTTTACTGCATTACTCATCTGGAGATTCAGATCAATGCTTTGGGTCCAAATGCCACAACAGTAGCAGACAGAATGTAGATTTCATCAATAAATATGGAATTATAAAACTAGTCTCAGCAATGGTGATCATGCAACTATCATCATTGGTTGTAAAAGCCATCTGGTTTACAAATGTGAAGCAAATCTGTTGTCCCTACCTTGTCTGACATACATGTGACTCTAGACCCAGAGGTAGCTGATTTTTTAAATGCCCTATGAAATGACTCAGTAAACCAATCATGTCAAAGACAACTCGGAGATGGCTAACAAATACTGGCCTAGCCAGAGACACCTGTACTGCATGAAAGAAAAGGAGTGGCTGTGAAGTGAAACAGCACTCAAAATCCAATTTGTCAAAGGCTTTCAAATATTGCAGTTAATGTCACCTGCATGAACCTTTGCAAAAGAAATGGACTTCTTTTTTAACTCTGCCTTTAAGGTAGTTGGTTTGGAAGAGGATCCTGTTTATTGATTGCTGGGAGGAGGAGTGGTTATCTCACTCAGGGCTGGCATGTGACATTATAAACTAGAGATGGTGAGGACTGCAGATGCTGGAAAGTCAGATTCGATAAAGCGTGGAGCTGGAGAAAGTACAGCAGGTCAAGCAGCATCAGAGGAGCAGGGGGAGTCAACATTTCTGATGAAAGACTCTGACCTGAAACGTAAACTCCCCTGCACCACTGATGCTGCTTGACCTGCTGTACTTTTTCCAGATCCGCACTTTATTGACACTTGACATTATAAGTCCATCTTTGAATGTAATTTTGATTCTGATTGGGCAGGGGAGATTGGTTTCCGACCAATGTCCGTTTCAATTGCATGTGATGAGCTGCTCATTTCAGCTGTTTTTATTATCACAGGTGGCCACTTAATTCAGGCTCAATTAAACATAATCAAATTCAATTTTTTTTTGTTCTGCGAAAGAAGAAATGGCTGTTTGAAGAAGGTGATTTGAAGGAGAGGATCTGCAATGTTGCCAAGGAAAATTGGAGGCAAAGAAAATTCTGGATTGGCCTTTGTAATTTCAGCATTTTAAAATATTGGGGTAAATGACAGCATGACCTATAACCAAAATGACCTTATAGGTTGCTCTATGGGAGAACAAAAATTATTTTACATTTACATCTATGTCATGCAGCATTGCAAAGTATTGTGAAGGTATGCCAGTAATTTTCATAAAGGTTTTGTTCCGCAATTTAAAAGGTTCAACTGGCATTTCTTAGAAGCACATACATTTTTTTGATAGTTGGTCATATGTACACTAAGCAAAGGATTTGTGTTCTATTACAATGTTTTAAAATATTTATGAATACAAAACCTTAATTTGGTTGGATTGGGTGATGGTAATGGCAAAAGTGAAGACTGCAGGTGCTGGAAACCAAAGTTTAGATTAGAGTGGTGCTGGAAAAGCACAGCAGGTCAGGCAGCATTCAAGGAGCAGGAAAATCGATGTTTCGGGCAAAAGTAGGGCCTTTTGCCCGAAACATCGATTTTCCTGCTCCTTGAATGCCACCTGACCTGCTGTGCTTTTCCAGCACCACTCTAATCTAAACCCTGGGTGATGGTAATGGTTGAGGAGAAAGTGAGGACTGCAGATGCTGGAGATCAGAGCTGAAAATGTGTTGCTGGAAAAGCGCAGCAGGTCAGGCAGCATCCAAGGAGCAGGAGAATCGACGTTTCGGGCATGAGCCCTTCTTCCTGAAGAAGGACTCATGCCCGAAACGTCGATTTTCCTGCTCCTTGGATGCTGCCTGACCTGCTGCACTTTTACAGCAACACATTTTCAGCTCTAATGGTAATGATTGCCATGTTTAAAAATATGCTGAGTTCCGGCAAAACAGAGGTTCAACAGTGGACTTATTAGCTTGGAATTTGCAGCAATGGCTCCTCATAAAGAAGACCTTTGCTCCTCCAGCACTGATTGAAAAATCAAAATTAAATAGTCTCAAGTAAGTGGAAGGAATTTCCACAGGGGTCCTTATGATTAGCCACTCTTCAGCAGCAGGTAAACTGATATTCCATTTAAATTATTCACCATTTTGCTGATCTTCCACCAAAATGATGACAGCTACTTGGGAGAACCTCATGGAAATTCTTAGTGATAGTTGTCTTTAAAAAGCAATACACGATGGACAGCAAGTGTTTAGATCTTAACTTTGAAAACCTAACAAAAGAGGAAAAATATTTTTCATTATAATGCAATAAAGATTGGAAAATAAAAATAGTTTCTATGAAGAGTTTTGTATCCACCAGGGAGTCTTGTACATGAACCATATCCTAGTTCCATCCTTTGAAAGTATCTTTATTTATCAATATTCTAATAGAGGTTTTTATAACTATATTGAGAAATCTACACAAGGGAAATAGGAGAGAAATGATTTAATACTTTCACCTTCTACATAATGAAGAAAATGGAAAACAGTATGGTATATTTCCTTTGAGGTAATGGGAAGGCATGGAAAATAATTTGGTACATTGGAAGTTTACATAATATAGTAGACATAAATGAGACAAGGTCTCTCATATGGGAATTATATCATGGAAAATTGGAATACATTGGAAGAACAGAATGATAGGGAAGTGTCTGAAAATTTGTGACATTAGAACTTAAATATAATTGCACCAAATAGAAAACAATTAGAATATTGGAATTATTTGAATTCATCAGTAATGAAAAATTATTTTCTTAATGTTTCTTTTTCTGTTCTGAAGCAAATCCAAGTTTGAGCTGAAAGGTGCCAGATGATGTTTCTTGTATAAAAGTTGGGCATGAGTATAAGGCAGGAGTTCCTATTTTGCTGTTGTGCCAACTCTTCAAATAAACTTGTTGAAAGCAAAAATGTCACCCCCTGTGGTTTGAACCTTTATGGATTTCTATGTGATCAAATCAGAAAATAAGCATTTGTCTTCCTCACTGTTTTTTTATGGAAACTTCCCTCATTGTAATCTTGTTCAGCTCCTGGATGTGATGTAACAGAGCTGCTGTAGTATCAGGAGGAGCTTCAATTCTGAAAAGCAAACATCTCTGAGATTCTGTGTTCTATAATTTAATGCAAAATTGCTTGGAACATTTTGATATAATCAACTCAGCATTTATTCAAAATGATTATTTTATACATGTAATTAACTAACAAGTATTAGATTATTTACTCGAAGGTTAATTACAAGAAGTTTAATTTTATTTTCTCCCTTAATTGGTTTACCCATCCATATTTATAATATTTAACCAATGTACAGCAAGATGTTATACAAGAATAACATCCAGAAAATATATTTGGATCTGTCTTTGAAATTTGGTTTTACTGAATATGCTTCATGCTAGTTTGTGAACATCTTAAATAGTTTCTTTCTTTGATTTCAATGTGAACATCATTCATTATGTGCTCTACGATTACTCAATCCATTGTTTGGGTTAGGTGGATTGGCCATGCTAAATTGCCCATTCAAAAACTAGAAACAACACAACTTGTAACTAAATCCTGGCAGCAGTAAATAAAACTGTTGAAAAATAACCAGACATGCAACATGACTTCAACTAAAATTGCAATTGTTTTGATTAGCTTTGCATGTAGATGCACTCTACCAAGCTGACATCAATTGCAGACAATATATCCAAAACGCCCTGAACCCTTTGCTACATATAAATCTCTTTAATAAAGAAACAAGCTAAAAAGAAGCTTACTTTTCCTCCTTTATTCAATAAATCCTGTTGGTGCGTCACCTCTTAAAAGTGATACCAAGGCATTCTTTTCAGTGATGTCCAAAACCAGAAATCACGCAACACTAGGTTATAGTCCAACAGGTTTGTTTGAAATCACAAGTTTTCAGAGCGCTGCTCCTTCATAAACCAGTTGGACTATAACCTGGTGTCATGTGACTTCTGACTGTGTCCACCCCAGTGCAACACTGACACCTCCATATGATGTCAAAATGGTCAAAATGCGTATTTGTGCATTTAAAGGGGCGATTTTAACCCAAAGCTGAATCAGAAATAATGTTGATAGGTGCTTAAAGTCAAGTGAGAGGTCTTATTGCTGTATTTCTGATACACTAGTACTAGTGGCCATCAACATTCCCTCTAAGTTGTGTGACTTGACGGCATTTGGGAGGTTGGTTCCACACATACCAATTGGTGTAATGCCACTCCAGAAGCTGTAACTGTGCACAAACCTCAGAGATCCAAGCAGTAGAAAAACTCATTAGAGGGAAGTTAAGACATGCAGCATTCAGAAATATCTTTGAATGAGTTTGAATCATTTCGGGAACTCTCAAGAAGTACAAAATGATTTAAAGCTTTCCTTTCTTTCTTTAACACCCTCACCTAAAAACTATCATAAAACATTTAAGAAAAAGATTCTTTTGAAAGAAAAGTAACTGGAATCAAGCAAGCTTAAATAAATTATAAGGGACTGCCTATCAAATAGATCCCATTAGATGTTTGTATCTGTATTTGATGACTTGCTTCCTTCCTCAAGCAAGAGGAACAGAAAAACCAAACAAAATCTGTAATAGCTGCATTAGGATGTGATTTAAATTATTTTAATGAAGCTACTTCTTATTTCCTGACATTCTGTGACAGAATTGAAAAGGCCAATATCAGACTTAATCTTGGAGAAAAATGCCTCGTTTTTACATAATGCCACACTTTCTGTTGTTTCATTACTGGTGTCCTGGTTTTCATCATGCATCTCCATAATTTCATCACTATTTAATTGTTTTGAAGTATTTGCTTTTACTAGCAGATTGAGAACTGGGCAGGACTTCTGTCATGTTGCAATAATTGATCCTAGGATCATAATTATGTCATAGGATTTCAATTTGCATGTATTCCAGAAGTTCCTGCTTGCCTCTAGAGTAGCTTCAGGGAATTTTGAAAACTGCATGTCTAACATAGCAACTAAAAGAAGCATGTCAGGAGTCTGGGATAAGTCCCCTCCTGCAACATTAAGCATTCATCCGTTTTGTTGCTGATTTTGCACTGAGTTAAAATTTACCCTTTAAATATAAAAACACATACATACATTACCCCGTTCCAACAGCAGTTATTGAAAAGAGAACCTAATATTTTTACTTTTTGTAGTAGAGATTCTGACAAAAATGTTTGCACCCTACATCCCCATTGCTTCCTGAAGTTGGCGAATGACTTAAAAAGGGTCAATTCTGGCTTCTCGCTCATCAAGGTCTGTGATGATTATAGTTAAGCTACATTTTGAAGACGGTTCTAAACATGGACAATATTATCTCTTTAAGAATGAACTAGAGCTGCTGTCTTATTGAGATGACGATAGTTCTGTTCTGTCACCTGCTACAGGAGGCTACGTATTGTCTAGCCATCCTAAATACCTTCTTACACCCTGACTAACCTGAACCAGATGTTCTTACTTGCTGTTTGGTGTGCTAATTGATTTAATAAAGCAAAGTATGTCTATTGTTTTAGCACAAATAAACACTATGTTGGAATAGAGTTAAAGGTTATTCAATTAAACCCCTTAAGTGTGACTAATTAACCATTCACTCAGTCTTTTACAGTAAAACTACTATGTTTGGATCCAGGCTATGCAGGGACAAGCTATAACTTTGATGGATGACTGGTGGTTTCAAGTCATTACTATTTGTCCTGCTACCATAACAATCTGACAGGCGCTTTGGGACAATTCACCTGCTGGGTTGGGGAGAAGAGAACAGCTGAATGTTGATGTTTTGCAGTGCTGCTCAGGCACAGGAATGGGTTGAGCTGTTGTGCAACAGCAGCTGATTAAGAAGCTTTTTCGATATTATAAATTAGTAGAACAGCGCAATTTTCAGCAGCAGCATTGCAAGAGGTTTCCCAATCACAATATGAAAAGTCAAAACATGTCAGCATAACAACGTTAATCTGAACGACATCCTGATTTATATTTTCAATAGCTTTCATTGAAAAATATCTTTGCATACCCAGCATAAAAATATCAACTCTAACTCAATGTGTCTTGTTCCAACTGTGCTATACATCCACAAATTAATATACTTGTTCGTATATGGTTATTTATCCTGAAACTTAAAATCCATGATTATTCTGCATATTCCTACCATAACATCATATTTTTCTCTGAAACAACAGAAAAGAATCTGATCATTTGTATGTTGCTGTTGAGCCTTTCTATAAACAAGTGAGTTGCTGTGTTATCTATGCTACAAGAGTGAACCACACTTCAAAAATGCTTCATTGGCTGCATAGAACTATGGTTCATCCTTAAGGTATGAAAAACATTATATAAATACATTTCTTTCTTTCATAACTTGAGCATGTATCCCCGTGAAACAATGGAAATGAAGCTGTGACCTGGATATACGAATTCCCAGCCTATCATTTCTAGATGATGTTCTGGATTCAGATCCTTGACTCATTTCAAAAAATGTCTTAAAGGACAAGTGATTTAATAGCCTGGGCCCTCAACGAAACACAGCATCCCCTCACCTACTGTGCATTTCATGAAAACACATTCTTGCCATCCCTGGAATGTCTCAGCTCTAATGTAATGGCCAACCCTCTTGTATCTCTTAAGTTTGTCTTGTAGTTTTTGCTATTAAAACATTTAAAGCTACCCTTTGCTGCACAGTTACTTAGAGCTGAAACCTCAATCCCCTTAGATATGGACACTGGCAGCTACAATGCATTTTCCAGCATTATCAGCAAGGAGCTACCCAAGGTGTGTCTGGAGCCTGCAAAGGCCATGTACATTGTGAAACCTTTGCATGACCACACAAGCATTGACAGAGTAAGTTGAAGGGGTTTAACAAAGCCACATCCCTGGGCAATGTCCAGCAATGCACAGTCCACAGGTCTGCTGCAGCCTTACATTTTATAATTATATTAAAGAATTTTACAATTCTATTTACAGAAAGAAAAATCCTCCACTACTTCCTTGGGAAAAATTAAATAATGTCAATACTATTTAACTTGATTGCTTTGTGCCAAGACACAGACCCATTCATCAAGCCTTCATTCTTTCACACATAATACACAAACATAAACTAGAGAATTGTGCTGCCTTTTTTTTGGTAAATCTCAGTTGGAATTCCTTAAAACTTTAATTTATTTTCCAATTAGCACAATGACTAAAGGCAGTAAATAAATTCACTTGCATCACACAATTCAGTTATTCAAAAGGCACAACTCCAATGAGATCTTAGTACAAGCTGTTTGATAAATTTTATTTCAGTAAATAATTTCATTGGAAAAAGGGTCATGATGCTTATAGGCATTTTGTTAACATTCTTTACATGTGTCTTTAAAAGACATTTCCCTCAAGTAATTTTTCTGGCTAAAATCACTGCTTAGTTCTAAATGATGGGAGTGGATGGGGTTTCTATCATGAACTGAAACTGAACAAAAATAGAATTCATAAATTTAAAAGAGAACTGTTAATTTCAGCAATTTTGCAATAACTTTTCCCCTACCTGGAAGGTCAAACCATTTGAATTAAATTTGGATCCTTCTTAATATTGCAAGAGGATCGGATTATTTCAGGGTAGTTTGACATTTTTAATTTTACTAAATCAACATGCATTCATTATTCAAAAATCATTTAAAATCAGAAGAGAAAGAAAATAAAGTTTTATGTACAATTTATTTCCTCTACAGTTTCGAATTTATCTTCAAGTTCTGCTAATAATGTTAGAACTTATACATAAAGAAAACAGATTCAGTCAATGGAAAATAAATTACTTCAGAATCAACTGGAACTACCTATCCTGTTTGGACTGAATCTTTGCTGTTATTATCAAACTCAAAGACTAGTTGATCTTTGTATGTGTTATTCATTTTCCTGTCAGTAGTTGGGTAGAATTTTGTTTTGCTTTGTTTTTGATAATTTGCATCTGCAATTTCCATTTCACAATTTATACCATCAAGAATCATTTGATTCCTAGAGGTAAGTTTCCACTGTATAATGTGTGTGCAGTATAGTTTACAGGGTTATCTAATTGTAGCCAAGCTGAATATTAACCAAGGAGCCACATTGAAAGCATGCATAATTTCCACATACTGCTTTTTTGACTCAAGCTGTGGTTTGAGGACGTGAGGCAATGTTACTATATTCAAAGGAAAGGGGAAGGAGAAAGAGAAGAAAAAATTATGACCATAACCACAAGCAAACATGTTCCAAAAATCAAGGTTGATCAGGATTGATGGCATATCAGGTATTGTTGAAAAACCTTGAATAATGTAGAAACTGCTTTATTTGGATCAGGATTTCAGGAAACAAGACATCAAAAACCAACTCACAAACTTCAGTCCATGGTTTGTTTACTTATTTATTCAGCAAATCAATATAAAGAAAAGGAAAAGAGAACATTCTACTTCCCACAAAAGTGGCTGGACACTGTGATAGCTCAGTATTCATTACTAGTCAGGGGTTTTGTAGTGCAAAGGATAATGCAAGTGCTCAGATCAGCAATGTACATTCAATTGTTCTAATTAAATGAGGAATCACAACATCAGTGGATAATTGAAATCATTGACTAAAGTTGAATTCGCAATGCATTTGTCTTAAAATGGCTGCATTGGTTTGATGTTCACAAATTTGACCCTTGCTGCTGGCATGTTAAGTATGGTGAGAAAAGTTGACATATTATGTTTGCAAACATGTGCCATTTATTTAAAATAAGTTTCATTAGCAATTAACTTACAGAGAACAGTATTCTATGAATCCAAAATACCTATAAATTTACCCTAATTCAGCATGTTTCCCATGTCACTCTGAGCTGTAAAGAGATAATGCACCTACATTACCAAGATGCCTATTTGATGAACTCGTGCTCAAGTTATCTGAAAAGTCCCAACCAAACAATAACCTATATCATAACGTCTGGCTCCATTTTTTGCTACAAGTTTTTCTTTCACTTTATTTTGCAGAATTTGATCTTATTTTTGTGTCTTTTTATATTCTCTCTTGTGTAATTAAAACATTTTTATACAGCAATTCATGCCTCATTTTGGCACAACTTTTGTTTCTTCACAAAACCCATTTTTGACAATTATATCATGAAATCTTTTGTTATTTAATCTTCTCCCAAAATTTATCCTTCTACAGGACTTCTGCTTTGTTGTTCCTAATCCTCACCCCACACTGGCCTAAAGGTTCTGTGTTTATGTCCCTTCAAATCAGATCATTAACTTGAAATATTAATGCTGTTCATCTCCACAAATGCTGCCTTTTTTTTCAAATATTTTTGCTCCTTATTTAAGATTTGCATAATCATCAGTAGTTTGCTTTTGTTTTAACCTCTCCTTCTCCTTTAAAAGTACCTGCTGTTCAGAGGAGGTCGAATAGTACAATAGTAAATTCCCTTCATCTATGCCTGATGCCAAGATCTACCACAGGATGACATGGCCAAGAAATGTGCATCATAATACAACCAGGGTGATTATCAATCTGCAAAATTTCCAATGTGCCTATGGCAGACATTAAGACCAAGAGAGTTTTGTGGTCAGCCAGAGTTTATGGTAGCTTCAGTGTAAAAACACCTCCCCATGGAATAATAATGTCTGACCAGTTCCTTCTGAGAAACTGGCATAAACACACATAGATTTGCATCCCAACATTGTAGATGAAGAGATTTGAATTGAATAACGATCTAGACTTAAAATTTAAGCCCATAATGAACATTTAACTACTTTCAATTGTTGTACAAACCCAGCTGGATCACTAATGCTCTTTAAGGAGTGAAATCTGCCATCTTTACTTGATCTGAACTACATGTGGCTCTGGACCCGCAGAAAAGTGGTTAACCTTAAATGGCCTAGCAAGCTACTCGATTGTGTCAAACGTCTACAAAGTATAAAGAAAGGAATGAAGTCTGACTGACCATCTCGCATCAATCTCAGCACCTCAACGGACAATGGTAAACTCAGTCACATCAACCCGTACAAAATCTTCCTGGCTAACACCAAATTGGGAGAGCTGTCCCTCAGACTAGTAAATTCCAGCCTTACATAGTCATACTCAGGGAATTGCATCTCACAATGTCCCAGAAACCATTCTTGGGTATGTTCTGTCCCACTAGTAGAAGAAAACCACCAGAGGTGGCAGTAAATGGTATACTATTAGAAAGAGTTCCCTTAGGAGTGATCAGTGTGACTCTGGACCCCATTAAATCTCATGGTATCAGGTTAAATATTGCCAAGGAAACCTTCTGATGCTTTTGACATACTGACCCCCTTTTGACTGATGAATCAATCCTCTCCACATTGAACACCACTTGGATGATATACTTAAGGTGGCACAGAAAGTACTTTGGGTGGGGGACACATTGTGCCTATTTAACCTCAACAAAACTGGTAACTGCCACTTGTTGATTTATCACTCAGTGCAGTTTCATGCCAAATCAGAGTCAACCTGTTTCATTTGAAATTTAAACAAAGCCGAACATTTAATTAACATTTTGCATGACAATGCGTCTACCAACTAGAGTCCATTTGTCAACCAATCAGCACTTTCCCTTTATCTAGAATAAATGTTTGTTTTTCTCTCAAATTGGTTTTCTTGTGAATTGTCCAAGACAAAGATTTTCAACAAAATGTATCTTTTGTCAGCAACGCTTAAATTCTGTACTAACAGGTGACTACTTGCTAATTTTGCGAGAGGTGATCTTGTGGTACGGTGGATCAAGTCCCTGTAACTGAGCAAGAAGATCGAGGTCCAAGTCATTGTCCAAGACGTAATGGCTGAACCGGTTAAGAAACAGCCAGTAAATCCTTCCAACATACACCAGTGGCAGGCAGTAAAAGAAGAAGAAATTTCTGAGCAGCCATAAGATAGAAAGAATACCTGAGACTCTACCGTTACTATTCATAACTCCAACCTATTGCATGCAAGAAAAAGTGCATGTAGCCACAGCAACTCAGAATCCTTGGGATGGCCATTGGCATAGTAAATTGGATGGCCAGTGGGGATCAGTGTAGAATGGATTCAGGACCTGCCTCATTGCACTACCCATTTTCAAAGTTGTGGTGTGATGAATCAAACCTGCCATTGGCCAGAGAACTGAAGAACACGACGGTATCATTAGCATTTCTCACTGCATTACAGCGGAGTCCTGAAGCAGGATGAAGATGAAATTTATTATCCATACCTTGTTCTTTCACATGCTTCTTGCTGATTTGTTTGCTGAAAGCTTGTTGCTCACACCCATTTTGCTTTTCCATCCCCAGTTTGATTGCATGGGAGGCCCAATGTTGTAACCTACCAACAATAGTAAGACTGTATTGCCTGAAGCATTCAGTGCAGATATGTCCTTCCTCAATTTCTTATGATCCATTAACTGTTATGTTCTTTGGCATTTCAGATGCCTTGCACAATAGTGTGCTCACATGATTTTACTCCAAATTGTCCCAGCACCAGTCCAATGTAACTCATTCAATGGTTTCTCCTCTTAAAGCAGCATGGTCATGTCCAATAAGCCCTACCCCTTATCATCATCAGCCAGAAGCAGCAGATCAGCTTTCACAAATACACTGATAAAGCCCAACATACCCTCTCATTACTGACTTGAAGATTACTGCTATGCCTCCACTGCCCGTCCAAAATCAAATCCAACTCAAGTTAACATTTCCTGTGGCTCAACATCAGAATAAAATGAGACCATCCTTCTCCACTCTGATTCAGCAACTATATAAATCTGACGGCAAGCAGCTCTATCAGCTCTCAAGCTGAAATAGATAGTGAACAATTTGTGAATACTGGTCAAGTCTGAGATGAAGTTTTCATTGCAGGTCTGCTCCCTTGTTCACTTACATCGTCATTACCAGTTATTGAAGTCCTGACCTGCACCTTTGTCAACTTAAGAAGTAGCTTCTCAATTGCTCACTTTCACTATCAGCCCTATTTTCAACCTGTTTATTTGATGTGAAATACTGGGTGAAATGTTTATCAAGGCCAATTGCTGGGAACAGTAGAGCAAACAGGTTTGTTTCTTACACATTTGTAAAGCAATTTAGGTCATTTTTATTTATTAAAGGTGCTTTGTATAGTAGTAACAGGATAGGACAGAGTCAGCATGGATTTATGAAGGGGAAATCATGCTTGACTAATCTTCTTGAATTTTTTGAGGATGTAACTCTGAAGATGGACAAGGGAGATCCAGTAGATGTAGTGTACCTGGACTTTCAGAAAGCTTTTGACAAAGTCCCACACAGGAGGTTAGTGAGGAAAATTAGGG
>NC_057721.1:46626649-46666689 GCF_004010195.1 Chiloscyllium plagiosum
AGACATATAAGATTATGAAAGGATTGGACACTCTGGCAGCAGGAAACATGTTTCTGCTGATGGGTGAGTGCCGAACCAGAGGACACAGCTTAAAAATACGGGGTAGACCATTTAGGACAGAGATGAGGAGAAACGTCTTCACCCAGAGAGTGGTGGCTGTGTGGAATGCTCTGACCCAGAGGGCAGTGGAGGCCCAGTCTCTGGATTCATTTAAGAAAGAGTTGGATAGAGCTCTCAAAGATAGTGGAATCAAGGGTTATCGAGATAAGGCAGGAAAAGGATACTGATTAGGAATGATCAGTTATGATCATATTGAATGGCGGTGCAGGCTCGAAGGACTGAATGGCCTACTCCTGCACCTATTGTCTATTGTCTATTGTCTATTGTAAACTGTTGCGATAGCTCATAAACAAGGGAGGCTATCCATCCAGCCCCACTGTGAAACTATATCTGCTTTATTTTTCAAATCATATCTTTTACTTACCACCAGTAACACTATCACTTAAAAAAAAAGCCTAAAGTCTCATCCAAAAGATGATAGCTCCAATACTTCAGATTGCCCTTTAGTACTGAGCCGAAATTTTAGTTCATGCATTATACTTAAAAGCTAGAGTAGGTCTTGAACCAGTTACTGCCAATTCAAGCTAACATCTATTTCATGGTGACTAGTGCAACAGTCTCATATGAACAGATAAAAAGAGCAATTTTTTTGGTCTTCCTTCTTTTGAATCAGAGTGAAATAGGCCTTTAATTATATTTTGCCATGGATAACATAATACAATAGGAGACATAATTTTAAATTACAGGGATGTAAAAGTTTAATCTTAAACACATGCAATTCTTAAGCTTTAAAATATTAAGAAAACAATGGACTGAATTTTCATGGTGCCTGCTCCAGCATGGCTCAAGTCAGCCTTTTTCACACAATCTTTCAGTCTTCACTTACATAATTTTATAACTGAGATGTTTGGTGTCCTTCTTGCACAGTTAGAGAGATGGAATTGTCTGGACCTCTCTAACCTCAGGCCATTGGCACCCAGTTGCACACCATTCCAGATGCTGCAGACTGGAGCTGCCCCAGACATGGCCCAAAAAGGTGAGTGAGCTCCTAATTTGGGAGATCTGGAGCTGGAGGTGCTGGTGGACAGATGGTGGAGAAGAGGGCCATCCTCTTCCTGCACACGACCAAAGGAGGCCACGCCACCAGACATAGCCAGACTGGACACAGAGAGGGTCCGAGTGTCCTGGGTTAAATGGAATGCCCAGCAGTACAAGAAGAAGAAGGTCAATGCCCCACAGGGATATGTGCCACCAGTTTCCCTCTGCTCCCACCCACTCCCAGGATCTGCACTCACACCTCTCATGGCTACTGTAATCAAATAAAACAAAGATCTATGGATACTGGATACCTGACACAAAAACAGAAATTGCTGGAGAAATTGCTGAAAGAAAGCAGAATTAACATTTCAAGTCCCAGTGATCCTGCTTACCCTTGGCAGATGCTGCCAGACCTGCTGAGTTTCTCCAGCAATTTTTGGTTAATTTCATTATTGCATTCATCACATCCATTCAGTGGCTCTCACTCACCTCTTACACAATTATGAACCTACCCAGGGCTCTGTGCTTCTAGAATAGAGAGGCCTAGTGGTTCAGGTATATAGTTCATTCAAAGTTGCATCACAGGTCTCAGAGAGGAAAATAAGGCATTTTGAGTGCTTGCCTTCATTGCTCAGATCACTGAGTTTAGGTGTGGGGACGTCATGTTGCAGTTGTACAGAACATTGGTCAGGCCACTTTTTGAGTACTGTATACAGTTTTGATTGCTCTGACATAAGAGGAATATTATTAAAATGGAGAAAGTACTGAAAAGATTTACAAGGATGTTACTGAGATTAGATGGTTTGAGTTATAGGGAGAGGCTGGATAGGCTAGGACCATTTTCACTGGAGCATATGAGATTGAGGGGCGACCTTATAGAGGTTTTTAAAATCTTGAGAGGCATAGATAAAGTGAATAGCAAAGACCTTTTCCCTAGGGTGGGGGAGTTCAAAACTAGAGGGCATGAATTTAAGATGAAAGGAGAAAGACAAAGGATGGTTCACATGTAGAACAAACTGCCAGAGGAATTAATTGTGCAGATACAGTTACAACATTGAAGAGATATTTGGACAGGTAGATGTACAGGAAAGGTTTAGAGATATATTGGCCAAGTGCAGGCAAATAGGACTAGTTTAATTTTGGAAACGTGTTCAGCATGGATGAATTAGACCAAAGGCTCTGTTTCCGTGCTATATGACTCTATGGTTTTATTCACTCACTAGCAAGACCTCATCACCTCACCTACTCATGCATCACCACTAACTGCTCTCCATCCATTCCCTTACACTCAATCCTTCACTTGGTTTCATTGCATAAGAAACCAGCCCATAGCAAGTCCGAGAGGTCCAAGACCAGTGGGGGAGTGACAGACATCAGGCTCCTCACTCCAGCCGAGAAAAGGATGCTCAATTTAGCCAGAGAAGAGCTCAACAACTTATATAGGTTTGGGGAGCCCTCATTGACAACTCAGCCAAATAAGCTTCTTTGTACTAAGCTGCACTACACTCTCATTAACACCAGTACCAGCTCATTTGTAACCTGCACAAGCACTGATCTCCGTTACATGACCAATTCTCTCTCTTTTCTTACATGTGCACTAGTAGCACACAGTGAACCTCTGCCCCAAAGAGACAGTCAGCACCACCTCCACACCTGAGCAGGAAGCCATTGAATCATAGAGTCATAAAGTCATAGAGATGTACAGCACAGAAACAGACCCTTTGGCCCAACTTGTCTATGCGATTCAGATATCCTAACTTAATCCAGTCCCATTTGCCAGCAATTGTTTCATATCCCTCCAAACCCTTCCTATTCATATACCCAGCCAGATGCCTTTTAAATGTTGCAATTGTACCAGCCTCCACCACTTCCTCTGGCAGCTCATTCCATACACTCACCACCCTCTGCATGAAAATGTTGCCCCTTAGGTTTCTTTTATATCGCTCCCTCTTACCTTAAACCTATGCCCTCTAGTTCTGGACTCCCCCACCCAAGGGAAAAGACTTTGTCTTTTTACCCTATCCATGCCCCTCATGATTTTATAAACCTCTATAGGGTCACCCCTCAGCCTCCGATGCTCCAGGGAAAACAGCCCCAGCCTATTCAGCTTCTCCCTATAGCTCAAATCCTCTAACTCTCCTTGTAAATCTTTTCTGAACCCGTCCAAGTTTCAGAACATCCTTCCGATAGGAAGGAGACCAAATTCCTGAGAATTAACTGACAAATCTTTCATTTGCACCCTCCACCAGCTCAGAGAACTCTGTGGGTTCTGTATCTGGATTAGCTTTGGTAAAACAACCTAGTGAGCACATCATTGATGTGTATTTGTGACTGGTCAATGAACAAGTGCTCCAGGTCTCTGGCATTCAGAGAATTTCTGGACACTAGTCATTTTCTTAGCCCCAGCAGAAAATGACCTCATAGACTTGGTTAAAATGCACAGACAGTGTCAGAACAACAGATAGTTTGTCAGAGGTACTCAGTAAGCTGTATCAAAGGATGGAGGATATCTACCAACATCATGGTTTTAACATGCATAGGATGTCCCCATGGACAGTTCATAACCGAGGTCCAGCAGATGTGTGGGCAAACAATCTTTGAGGAAGGTCAGAAAGAGAACACAATTTTATTATGGGTATCCCTGAGCCGTCACACGCATCACAAGGAAGCCTCATATTATGACAGGCAAAGTGTGGTAAGGGGTTTCTCAAGGAGATCAATGTCATGTCCATATGGAGGCTCTGAGGTATATAACCTTATCCAAACATGCATTATACCACTAAAGTTTTCATGCTACATTAGGGAGTAGATGAGACTGCCAGTGAAACAATATGATATAGCCGTCCCTCAAAAGAAGAGGTGTTCTTGCAGATCATGAATTATATTCTACCTTGCCTACAGTTCAATGACTGAATGTGCAGCTCTTAAGTATTTGCTTCCAATACTAGCACTGTTATGTCCTTCTAACATGAAACTTTCATATAGCACTTTTAGTTATGTTTGTCTGATTACATTTGCTTAGAGACAAAAAAACTGCAGATGCTGGAATCCAAGGTAGACAAGCAGGCGGCTGGAAGAACACAGCAAACCAGACAGCATCAGGAAGTGGAGAAGTCAATGTTACACCTGAAACATTGACTTCTCCATCTCCTGATGCTGCCTGGCCTGCTGTGTTCTTCCAGTCTCCTGCTTGTCTACCTTGGACTCCAGCATCTGCCGTCTTTTTGTCTCCAACCAAGCTTGTACAATTGGGAAGTCTCTTCAAAGAATGCCCACTTTAAAGGAGTTCTCTGCCTCCCTCAGACGTGCACTCAATGACCTCTTCAGCCCTCCAGCTTTTTGACCACACTATGAAACAAACTGATTACAAATGTTTAACTGATTTGATTTTGACTTGATTTGATTTATTGCTGTCACTTGTACCTAAGTACAGTGAAAAGCTATGTTTGTGGGCAGTACAGGCAGATCATAGCAAACAATGATATATATATCATAGGGTGCTTACACAGAGCAAGATTACAAGTGCATAGGAGATGCACAAAGCAAGGTCAATATTAGATTTGAAGTTAGAGAGTCCATTCAGCAGTCTGATAACAGCAGAGAAGAAGCTGTTCGTAAACATGTTGATGTATGTGTGTGTGTGTGTGTGGGGTCTTTGATGATTTGGCATCCTTTCCGCAGCAAGAAGAAGTATACATGGAGTCCATTGATGGGAGGTTGGTTTCTATGATGCACACAACTTTCTGTAGTGACAAACATGTAATAACTGCACACAATGTAATGGTCATGTTTTCTCAAATCCATCATTGTTACTGTGTATAATGAGTAACTTGCTGGTGAAGTATGAATTAATGCCAGCTGGGTGGCATGGCTGAATTACTGTCTATTCTGCAAATAATGTCAGCCATCTTGTGAAGTTATTGCATAACTGAGTTTTGATCTAAGCACAATGCTTCCTTCCACTCCACCTAATGAAGGAGCAGTGCTCCAACAGCTTGTGATTTCAAATAAACCCGTTGGACTATAACTTGGTGCTGTGTGACTTTTGACTTTGTCCACCTTAGTCCAGCACTGTCATCTCCACAACAGTGATCTAAGATGGTAAGGTTTCAGCTTTGTGTTCTTATGAGTGAGTTCCAGGTTCCATTTTATATGTTGGATAATCCCTTAATCTTTCATGTTCCTTTTGATGTTGCTCTCCCTGCATCTTTGGTCCTCCTTTATACAACTGTTAATATCTCAACTTTACCTTCAGAGTCCGTGGTGTGTGAGTTCCCATGCCTTTGTTGGCCTTACATTCTTTCCATGTTGAAGCTGGAGTGACAGTGACCTGTGACCATTATGGTCCTAACCCGCAGGACTGACTTAGCAGGACAGTCCTGACGGAGCACAGCTGACTGTTGTCTCCTTAACAACAAAGCTACCATACCTGTATTCTGCTAACTGCTTGCATTTGACGAGCAGGACAGCGTGTGGCCCAATTCCAAGACTGAATGGACAAGGATCTCTAGATTCTGGTGGGACAGAGCGCCAGACTGACAATGCCTGACACTCTGGATTGGAATAGAACAAGCTCCTTGGCTGAGTGTGACTGTACCACTTGACTCACTACAGTCCTCCTTGGCTCCACTAAGGATCGCTCACCTTTGCCATTCAGACATGGCCTTTTACTTGAAGCACATGCAGTGTGTTTGCTTCATAAACTGCTGGCACATGTTGCATGCGTGAGATTGACATAGCCTTAGCCATACAGGGATATATCCACCCACTTGACTGTTCAGTTCTCCCCACTGTTGCAAGTCGCTGCCCCTCACGCAGCACACAGTGCAAGTCACACAGACTCCAAGTAAGCACAAGGAGAGTGAGCATTAAGAAAGCAAGCTAAAAACCATAAGATACTTCCAGTGTAGATGCATGAGATGCATGTGTGTCCCTGGCAAAAACATGTACGGCATAGGTGTTCCTGAGCTCCAAAGCAAAGTTTTGAAGGGCTGAAATGTTGAGCAGTCATACTGATGCACTGAGATGGGGTGTTTAGTGACACTGACTTGTGCAGATGAAAGTTTGAGGAAGGTGGCAGCCATCGAGCATGTTGGGACATTTTGCATGTGCAGGGTTAGATAATGAGCAGAACAAAGCAGGGAACTGCTCTGATTCTCTTGGTGGGAATTTATCCAAATCTGGCTTCAGAGAATTAGAAATAGCTTAGAACTGAAGAACGTTGGAGGGTTGGTGAAATGCAAATGCAAGGAAATAAGGTCTCTTTTCTCAATCAACGTTTTTCTCAACATCGAGATTCAGATTTCATAATTTTCATTGCATCTCCCCAACATTTTCACCATTGCTTACTCCACCACAGGGAGGGTATATTCTACTGTTCAGTCTCCCTGTAATCAATCCTCTACAAATGTTTTTTTTCTGAAAATGACTCAAGTTAATCTCTACTTATTTATATTTTTCTTTCACAATCTCCTCTTGGAAATAATCTTTACATTTTATCTCAGCTGGGATTTATTACGGATTCTTATAGTTCGATGTCAAGTCACTTTTTAACCACACACTTTCCCTTGTGACGGTACGTGGGCTGTAAATCTGGGAACATCTGTTTTTTCTGACTTTTCATAGAATTGGGGGCTGGAGGGAGGCCATACCTTCAAGCTCCTGGTACTTGCATTTTCAACTAATGACTGTTGAGACCACAGTACAGGAAAATGTCCCTCAAGGTCAACTGGACATCCTGCTGGCTCCTTGTTTGTTGCTGGATGTTTTCTGCATACGTGTTTTTCAGAGTGAAAACTGCATGTTTTTGTAATATAAAACTATCAGTGAGTAACAGTCTCATTGCTAGTAACTGCCTTTTGAACACCTAATGAGAATAAGCACTGTTCCAGACTCCAAACACAAAATGCATAATTTAAGCTAGTTGAGTCAAGTAACACAAATGTGACCCCCTCTGGATATTTTGATTTCGATGTGGCTGGTTAACTTTTACAAATTATAAAGAATGATGCAACGGTATGCATAGTTCATAGAATCCCTGCAATGTGGAAACAGGCCATTAGGCCCAGCAAATCCACATTGATCTTTATAGCAGCAATCCACCCAGACCCATTCCCTTACTCTATTACCCCATATATACCCCTGACTAATGCACCTCACCTATAGATGCCTGAACACCATTGGCAATCTAGCATGGCCAATTCACCTAACCTGCAAATTGTGAGAGGAAACCGGAGCACCCGGAGGAAACTCCACACAGTCATGCAAGGCTGGAATTGAACCTAGGTCCCTGATGCTGAGAGGCACAGTGCTAACCACTGAGCCATCGTGTTCTGAATATTCAGAAGAACTATTTTCAGGTGACAACGATGAGGTGTTACTTGGAGGATCCAATACAAAACAAAACAATCAAATGCATGTCAAAGAAGAAATTATTAAGACTCTAAACTTTGTAAATTTAATACAAATTGGAACCAACACATGTATTAACAGGGAAATGGCACTTCAAATACATGAGTAAATTGCACTTAAATTTGGTTAATGAAGCAAAGATATATTTTATATAAAAATGAGCAACTTCATCACACTCCGTATACATACGGCGATACATAATTAAATGTTCTACAAGATACTGTTCATTATTCAGGGTAGATCAAGAGTCCTATCCAACAATGACTTTCAACTAAAGGTTTCATGGATACAATTATCATGACCAATCCCATACCTACAAATCCTCTCTCTCTCTCTGAAGTGACAACTAATCTGGGTGTACCTTTCTAGAGTTTTTTGTTGACTAATTCATAGAATGTTTTATTGTCACTGGTTAGGACAACACCTGTTGCCCTTCCCTAATTGCCCAGATACCATGTTGCTATGGAACTGGAGTCACATGTAGGCCAGATGACAAATTTCTATGCCTAAAGCATTTTAATGAACCAGGTAGGTTTTTATGACAATTGACAGTGGTTATATGGTCCCCATTAGGCTAGCTTTTCATTCCAGATTTTCATGGTTTCAAATTTCATCACTTGCCAAGGTGGGATTCTAACCCATTCACCAGGACATAAACCTGGGTTCCAGGATTACTGGTCCTGTGAAACTTCCACAATCTCACCACCTTCACTCTAACAAACCAATAACTTGGTTTGTAGTTTTGCCACTCTGGGAAAACACCCTTCAGCATCTCCAAGCTATTCACATCATTGTCCACATTTTTGACTATTTTTAGCAGCTTGTACAATTGTGCCAAGAGCTCCTGTCTTTGGGGACTGTACTTGGGGAGACGAAAGTAAGTTACTCACCATGAGATTCTTAGTTTCTGACCTGTTGTTGTAGCCATTGTATTTATATGGCTACTCCAGTTTCTGGTCACTGGTAACCCTGAGGATGGTGAAAATGAGAGATTCAACAGTGGTAATGCTATTGAATATCAAAGGGCAATGGTTAGATTATCTCTTGTTGGAGATGGTCAATGCTTACCTGCCACTTAGCAGCCCAAGCCAGAATGTTGCCCAAGTCTTCCACATTTGGGCATCTGCTTCTGAGGAGTGGTGAATGATACTGAATATTATACAATCATTGGCAAGCATCCCTTTTCTAACCTTATGGCAGTAGGAGGGTCACAGATAAAGTAGCTGAAATGGTTGGACTAAGGACACTACACTGAGATGTGGAGCTAGATGACTGACTCCTAGCAGCCATGACCTTTGTACGAAGTATGACTCCAACCAGTGAAGAGTACACGAGGTTCCCATTAACTTCAGTTTTGCTAGGACTCCTTGATACTGCACTCTTTCAAATGTGGCCTTGAAGTCTCACTTCACCTCAAGAGTTCTGCTGTATTGTCCATGTTTGGACATCTGTCTGCTATAAAAATCCAAGTATTAACAGTAGTTTGATTATGTGAAAGACTATTTTTAAAAATAAAAGTGACCAACCATTAAACAGAGCAGATATATAAATTATATATTAACAAGAAAATGTTCATTTTTTTTATCCTTGCTGATCTCGAGAAGATATGAGTGGTCTTCATTTCCTAGTGTACTAATGATATAATTTCATCAATGCATTGACTATCAGATGATTGGTTGTGACTCTGTTGGTCGAACCTTTACCCCCCACAATTCATAAGGTTATGGGCATGTTCCACATTTTAGTTGGAACATTATTATCTACTTCAACAGCCACATAGCATTGAAGGGGTGCTACACTGTCAGAGATGCTGTCCCCTTGGATGGGATGTTAAACAAATGCACTTCCTTCCTTCTCAGGTAGGTTAAAATGATCTCAACTCAATACTTTGAATGGGATCTGGGGACATAGCCCAGATGACCCAGCCAAACAGCACCAAAAACTGGTTATCAGGTCATTATCACATTGTTTTTTTAATTGAGAATTTACTATGCATAAATTAGTTTTCTATACTTCCTATCTTGCAACAAAGAGTACTGTTCAAAAAGCATTTCACTGGCTACAAACTGCATTGGAATACCCAGTGATCATTAAAGGTGCTCTAGGAATGCAAGTTCTCTTTTTATTATAGCTGTATACCTGTATTCAATTTTCCATTTGTCTGTGTTTAATGTTTTGTCCTCAACTGTTTTCTGTGACAGAGGATTCTACAGGATTACAAGATAAAATAATTTATTCTCACCTCGATCTGAAATGGCCCACCCCATATCCTTAGACTGTGGCCCCTAGTTCTGGACTATCTGGTCATCAGGAACATACCTTCTGAGTTTAACCTGCCAGTCCTGCTAGAGTTCTATACGTTTGATAGTTTGTATGTAGTCCATTTTGATTTTATAATCTGACTGTCCTCCTTTAATCACAATTGTACAGTGAGAAGATTTGAGCTAAATTTTTAAAAAATTGTAAATGGCATAAGCCAGGAAACCATTCAAGCTAACTCGTTTAAGTCAAATTGATCTAACAGCCTCAGGCTCTCACCTAATAATATTACACTGTGATACATTTTCTTATTTTCCAATTTAGCAATATGTATGTTTTCATGGTGATGACCAAATTCTTGTGAACTGTGCTTGTTTGGCATTTAACAAATTGTTACCTAACCAAATGTATTTCACTTAAATACAATCAATTCACCAAGGCTCCTTCCAAACCCAGGACTGCTATAGGCTGGAAACACAAGGGCAGCAGATACATGGGAACACCACTACCTAAAAAGTCCCCTCCAAGCCATTCACCCTTGTGACTTGGAAATACATTACTGTTCCTTCAGTGTTGCTAGGTCCAAATCTGGAACAGCGTTGTGGGTCTCTAAACCAAATGCATTTCAGCTATTCAAAAAGACAACTCACTACCACCTTCTCAAGGACCACTGGGGAATGGGCAATAAATGCTAGCCCAGCCAGCAACCCCCCAAAATCTCATGAATGAATGTTTAAAAGTCAGCAGAAAAGGAAGGCTTAGTCCTAGAAGGAGTGCATTTTAGGTTCACATCGCTCAGTTGAAAAGGCAACAGTCTAGGGGAATGAGCAGAATGGGGCATTCCTGCCTCTGGCCATCTTTTAAAATAACATCATAGCCACAATGGGAGGCAATTAACAAAATTAGGAGGATAAATTCTCAGCCCTTTGGTATTTATTATTTAGAGATCTTAGTGGAAGAGTTGCTACAAGCATAGTAGCTCTGCTGGAGTTGAAGTAAAGGCACGATGTGTCTAGGAAGATTAACTAGACCCCTTATACCCAGCTGAAAGTATTGATAGGGATTCCTGGTATCCTGACACCTATAGAATTACCCTAATTAAGAACGCATGCATTGTGCATGAAGAATTACCTCTTCGTGTATACTCTTTCATTGTACCTAAGCTATGTAGTGTATTTTCTGGATGGTAGTGATAAGTAGTGAACGTGGAAAAGAGACACAAAACACCTCTGCTGTTATAGGAGTTCACAGTGACATTAGACTCAGATGCTTTCCTCCCACAAGCTATCAACTCAATCCTTTTTCACAGAATCCCAACACTGTGGAAACAGGCAATTCAGCCCATCAAGTCTACACCAACCCTCCAAAGAGCACCCAACACAGACCCACCCCACTGCCTATACCTGTAACTCTACATTTCCCACAACTAATCCTCCAAGCCTGCTCATCTTTGGATTGTGGGAGGAAACCGGAACACCTGGAGGAAATCCACACAAACACAGGGTGAACGTGCAAACTCCACACAAACAGTCGTCCAAGGGTGGAATTGAACCCAGGTCCCTGGCACTGTGAGGTAGTAGTGCTAACCACTGAATCATCGTGCTGTCCTCATTCTTATTTCATATTAAGATGAAAACTAAGAATCCTGCACAAAAAGGACAGAATGTTTTTTTCTAGATGTGTGAAATGATATTCTTGAGATCAGACACCACATGAACAGTGCGTGCATAATTTTTCCGGTCTGGCGGGTCATGCGCTTGTTGTGTAAGAGACTCAGCTAAGAGAGAGAATTTCAATTCAGTACCCTTGAAAAAAGATCAATTATTGTTCACCAAAGCAGATTTGATTTCTTAAGTTAAGAGACAAAGGAGTTTTGATTCCACCTGAAAATATAAGCTGGAACAGAGTTAAGAATTCTAACAGTGCACTAACAAATTTCTGAGCTATTTACTTGATGACAATGTAAGTTAATGCTTCGGCTTCAGACTTAAAGAAAATCAATTAAAAAAGAAAATAAATTTGGGATGAGAAAGTTAGGAGTTGGGCGGTCATATTGCGGCAGTACAGAGCATTGGTTAGGCCACTTTTGAAATATTATGTGCAATTCTGGTCTCCTTCCTATAGGAAGGGTGTTGTGAACCTTGAAAGGGTTCAGAAAAGATTTACAAGGATGTTGCCAGGTTTGGAGGATTTGAGCTATAGGGAGAAGCTGAACAGGCTGGGGCTGTTTTCCCTGGAGAGTCGGAGATTGAGGGGTGACCTTATAGAGGTTTGTACAATCATGAGGGGCATGGATAAGGTAAATAGGCAAGGTCTTTTCCCTAGGGTGGGGGTGTCCAGAACTAGAGATAATAGGTTTAGGGTGAGAGGGGAAAGATATAAAAGAGACCTACGGGACAACTTTTTCATATAAAGGGTGGTACGTGTATGGAATGAGCTGCCAGGGGAAGTCGTGGAAGCTGGTACAATTGCAACATTTAAGAGGCATTTGGATGGGTATATGAATAGGAAGGGTTTGGAGGGATATGGGCCGAGTGCTGGCAGGTGAGACTAGGTTAGGTTGGGATATCTGGTCGGCATGGACGGTTTGGACCGAAGTGTCTGTTTCCATGCTGTACATGGAAACAGACTCTATGACTCTAATACACTAGACAGCTATATTGACTAACCTGTAAAGTGCAGATGTAAATAATAAGTGTGATAATACTGAAGGAGTGAAAAAGCCTTACTCTAGCATAAACATCCAGCAGCTCTAAGAGTGTATATCCCACAGCTCAGAGTAATGAATGAATAGTATCTAACTAGTAGTGTCTAACAATGCTAGCAGTAGGGTTAGCATGAAACATCGAATAAAGAAACCTGTCCCACTGTAAAATTACAGTGAAGTTGTTGGGGTAGCTGGGATTCGACTAGGAACTCAATTCAAAGAATTTTACAGAACACCAACTCTGCAAACCCATGGTAATGGCATCTTTAGTGTCATGTGCAAGAAATGGAACAGGCAGCCTTACATCTGAAGTGGCAAATGTTTAATACATGCCATCCTGTCTACTACACATTAATCTTGGGTGGTATTTTTGTCAGGGGACCGGGGACCCTGCTGATAGGGTCAACCTGGGGTCAGCAGCCTACTCTGTGTGCGCTGTGCTTTGATTTTCCCAGAATTAATGGCCAGTGACAAGGCTTGCCATCCAATTAAGAATGGTGTGTGTAGGCTTTCAAAGCCAGAGAGCCAACAGGAGTCCTCAGAGCACTGAAGAAGCATTGGGCTGCCTTTCCAGGAATGGGAGGGTGACACTTTAACATTTTTAAAAATGGCCCCCTAATCCAGCCTGGACCTCTTATTTTCAGGCAGCTCTACTGTTCTTCAGTGCCTTTGGAGGCCAATGACATGTTTGGAAAATTCCAGTCACCTCTGGCAATAGGCCTTCATATGGCTTTAATTATTATTTATCCATCACTTTGTGCTGCCACACATCCTTCCACCCTCCCACTCCACCACCAACAAAATACCATCATTAGGAAAATGGCTTGGCAGTGGGATGTAGAGGGCAAACTGACAAAAAACATATGCATTCATGTACCCATCTCTGCACTCAGTCCAAACCCAGCCTAAAACGTCTGTCCCTAATGTACCAATCCAAATTATGCACTCAACTCCCAGCAGCAAGAGCAAGTATATGTTTGATTTCACTCTTGCAATTTTGTTTAGTTAAGATAATAGATCTTTATCAGCCCAGATATAGAGAACATAAAATAAAGAAATGGTAATTTAGTGTGAGTTTCTGGGTTTATTTCATGCTAATACTCCTGTCATTCATTTCATTCAGCTTTCACACACAGTAAAATGTCCCGTCTTATGGCTTTCTGACCTTGTCACGTAGTATTAATGACCCACTGCTGAGTTGGAAGGTTCTTGCCTTAAGCAATGGGTCAGGAAATCAGGATTTTGTTGAGGTATGTTTTGTTCTTGGTGGCAGACTAATTAACAATGGTTCCATCAGCAGGTAAAGCACCATCAGGATAATAACGCCAATACATCTGACACCAAAAAGGAAAACTTTCTCGATCCAATTACCAGGGGATCTGTATCCCAGACTGGGTTATGTGTGACTACTTGTTACTTGTGTCTGAGTTTACATTTTTTTGCCATGAGACCCAGTGAGATTTCTCATCATATCATACCAAATGTGCCTCATTAACAACCTACTCTACCCTATGATGGCCCTCTCATCTGATTCGATCCCCACTTTACCATGGGCCATTCCCAGAATATCCCTTATTCAATGGATAGCTGCCAAAAGACTGACATTCCTTGCATCCCTGCCATCTTTGAATGACCACTGTGCATCAGGACAAATGCTGGCAATCTTGTGCCACCCCTCACCAACAGTGTAATGGCACAATAGCCACAAAGCCAGGTTGCCTTCCACCCATAGCCAACATGACTGGCACTCCCTCACACAATGTGCCCACAGCCTAGTTGTCATTTAACTACAATGCTATGCATCTCTGAAGCTTTTATAGTGAGCCAACAAAAAAAAACACAAAGAAAACTGATAAGGCTGCAGTATGCAGTCACAAAGCAAACCAAGTCCTGGCAGCTTGAGCTTGACAGTCTATAATTGTCTTGTGTGCCCAGCTCCATTTAGAATCATAGAATTTTACAGAACAGAAGGAAGCCATTCGACTGACTCCTGAAAGAGCTACCCAGATAGTTGTATTCTCTAGCTCGTTGTTTATAGCCCACTATTTACATCACTTTCAAATATATATCCAGCTCTCATTTGAAACCTCCTGTGGAATCCACCTCTACCACTTTCCCAAGTAGCGCATGCAAAATTCCTAACAACTCTCAGAGTAGAAAAGTATCCTGGAACCGAGTGTCAGTCAGGCCCTGTCTGGATTGTACAGCCTGATGGAGCTGAGCTATGTCATTCACAAGGACAATTTCCTCCAGCTCAATATCACCATCCTTCTCCTTGGAAGGCTTCTCCCATTCCTCCGATTCCTCAGTATCCAACACATCACCTCTCTGCCTTCTCCAGTTGTGCAGAGGACAGCTTGCCAGAATGGCATACATTGTCTGGACTATACTGGAGCATCTCCCCCGCATCCCCCTCTCTGGGACTGGTGCAACCTGTGGAACTACATCCTCTGCAGTGTCTGCTCCACCACGGCTCTGCTCACAGCACGTGCCCCAATCTGGTTAAGATACCATGCAACTGAGTAACCAATGTATTACATTGAGAATGATAGTGTCTGCTGCACTACAAACTCCTTCTTATCCCAGACCCACCTCAAACATTCCACTTTCTGCTGCATTCATTAAAGCACATTGTAATACCATAAACCATAAGATATAGGAGCAAACCTAGGCCATCATATTTACATAACTCATAATATGGTGGTGTTCCCCTTATCATACAAAACCCTTGCAAATTCCGCAAATGATGGAACACTTTTGTCTACCTTTGACCTCCTTTTAAGATATTGCTCCAGCCTCCTGCATCACTGGAATGACAATGTTATTTTGGTGAGCACCAATGGCATGGTGTATTCTGTCTTTGACCAAAGTTGGCTGAATAAGCCCATTTGCTCTGTACGCATTGCATATGGGTGAAGAAATGTTTGCAGCTAAAACATAGCTGGTGTTTGAAAACCCATGCTCCATGTATTTATCCCTTCAATTTTCTAACATCCAGCAGATGTGGACCTCTACATTTGTCCATCAAATGACAGTGGCTCTACCTAACTTGGGCATAGTCCCGGCTATTTGCATTTTGCATCTAGAGAATGACAAGTGATGGAAGGAAATGCAGTGCATAATGGATAATGTCAGCAAGGGGTCCTGTCAGGTCACCAGGACCTCTTAGAGCCTCCATGTCTCACCCTACCTCTTTCCCAAGCTTTAATGTTCCCTTTTAACCAAATAGGACATTTCCACCCATCTCCCCAATGTGGAGACCCACCCCATTGAACTTCACCTCCAATTATCCTCTTTGCCCCCTGATCCCAGCATTATACTTTAATTATGTTCATCCTACACCTTTGCATTCTCCCAATGGAGGCCACTGACCTTCCCCCACCACTAGCATAGCCTGCCCACCTCTACAAGTGCCTCAGGTTTCCTCCTTCCCTTTTGATAGTAATTCCCTCACTATCTATTAACTCTCCATTAATGGCTGACTGACAGACCCCCAAGAGTGTATTTGCCTCAGACCTCATACCAACTTTGAGAATCAGCTCTTGGATATGACAGACCAGACTCCTGACTGCCGGAGGACTTGTAGCTCCCTGACTGTCGATACATGATAGCCCTGACTGCTAGTGATGGGCCTATACTCGCTAGAGTCTAATTGCTCAAATCACTGTTAGATTTGATAAGTAGGTCCTAGATCTGACTGATCAGAACTTGGTCTTTGTCTTTGCACCTCCCCACCTGAGATGATTAACCTGACTGTAGCTGCTGCCAGTACAAGACAGACCAGTTCCCATTCCTGGACTGCAGTCAGACAAGTGCCCGATGGTGCAAGTCCCAAGCTGGTGATTAACCATGGCTGGGCACTCAGACTGTGCTTCTAAATGATGGTCTCAGGACTCCCTGCTGTACAGCAGTGCTCCAGTGACTGGACTGAGAACCAGCTCCCACTCACTTTCCCACATGGTCATTTGGTTGAATAAATATGCAGTATGTTTGCTGCATAGGTACCCACACAAAGAAGCTCATTAATATGGCAAGACCTTGGCTCTGGCTGACATGGTGGTTGCTGCAAACAAAAGGTAGCGCTAAGTCAGTAAGCACTAAGAGAGCAAATGCCACTTCTGAGATGCAGCCTGATCTAATCCATGAGTTCGTGTCTGGCTTTGTGTGCATAATGTCTATGCTGCAGTCTTTCAATGCTAGTTACCACTGCAATGCTCATCTGAGATTTTTGATTGGTTGTCCACTATATCAGAGAAGCGTCATGATGGTTGTAAGGGGTTTGCAAGCATTGAATGCCAATGCCCATGGATGAGATGGACACGTGGCTGGTGCCCATTATTTGTGCCCTGAGATGCTGTCCTGTATTGAACAACATAGAGGTTCCTTGCAGTTAGTGGTGAGATAAAGTTGCCAAATACGACTCTACAATTTCCAAGCCAAGGTTTCTCGTCATCTAGCTTGTTTGACATGTTTGATAAGATAAAAAGCTGAATATTAACGAGATAAGTTGTGCCATTAACAAGGTGTTTAACAAGCAATAATCTCCCATAATTAGCACCTCGCCAATACCAAGTAAGTAACACACTTTCCCGCTTGACAAAAGTTGAACCTTTATTGTTATAAAGATTTTGTTGCAGCATCTAAAGTGTTAAATTTTCTGCAGTTCTAGATACTATTTTCAGTATAAAGTTTGGTTTCTCTTTATCAATACGGCATTTTCACAGAGCTAAATGAAAATATTCCTCATCCAAGATGGCTGAAAGACTACCAAAGGATGTGAGGGTAGAAATTCCTCAAAATCACTTCACTCAATAAGATGCAACATGTTTTTTTGATTGTATGAGAAATGGCTGCCAAGACTGAATGTTTTTTGACTGCATCAAGCAAGCCGTTATGATGGTATCAGAACAGATCTTCTCTGCATTTGAGATATTTCTGCAAAGGAAGTGTCACCGTGTGATTGGATTTGCACTACTCTCCTTTTTCCTATGTTTTGTGTTTTGGTTCATAAAATCAATAAACATCTTATTTGCTGAATTTGTTTTCTGAAATATTGAAATAATAAAAATTTCACTATCTTCACAATTAGGGCTTTGATACTTCAAACCATTTAAATGATTTCAAAGAATCATAGAAATGTACAACACGGAAACAGACCCTTCAGTCCAACTCGTCCATGCTGACCAGATATCTTAAGTTAATCTAGTCCCATTTGCCAGCACTTGGTCCATATCCCTCTAAACCCTTCCTATTCATATACCCATCTGGATGCCTTTTTAATGTTGTAATTGTACCAGCCTCCACCACTTTTTTCCAATGTTGTAATTGTACCAGCCTCCACCACTCCAACATCTTTCCAATAGGAAGGAGACCAGAATTGCATGTAATATTCCAACAGTGGCCTAACCAATGTCCTGTACAGCCGTAACATGACTTCCAAACTCCTGTACTCAATACTCTGACCAATAAAGGAAGGCATACCAAACGCCTTCTTCACTATCCTATCTACCTGTGACTCTACTTCCAAGGAGCTATGAACCTGCACTCCAAGGTCTCTTTGTTCAGCAACACTCCCTAGGATCTTACCGTTAAGTGTATAAGTCCTGCTAAGATTTGCTTTCCCAAAATGTAGCACCTTGCATTTATCTGAAATAAACTCCATCTGCCACTTCTCAGCCCATTGGCCCATGTGGTCAAGATCCTGGTGTAATCTGAGGTAACCCTCTTCGCTGTCCACTACACCTCCAATTTTGGTGAAATCTGCAAACTTACTAACTCTACCTCTTGTGCTCGCATCCAAATCATTTATGTAAATGACAAAAGGTAGAGGACCCAGCACCGATCCTTGTGGCACTCCACTGGTCACAGGCCTCCAGTCTGAAAAACAACCCTCCACAACACCCTCTGACTTCTACCTTTGAGCCAGTTCTGTATCCAATGGCTAGTTCTCCCTGTATTCCGTGAGATCTAACCTTGCTAATCAATCTCTCATGGGGAACCTTGTCGAATGCCTTACTAAAGTCCATATAGATCACATCTACTGCTCTGCCCTCATCAATCTTCTCGAATGCCTTACTGAAGTCCATATAGATCACATCTACCTCTTTGCCCTCATCAATCCTCTTTGTTAGTTCCTCAAAAACTCAATCAAGTATTGTCTGAAGATTCCATTCATCATATGCTTCTTTCTAATAAGATTTCTTCCTCCAATTTTGCCAGGATGTAGAGTAACATCATCATTAACGTAAGTTGTGTTTTCCATTTCACTGCACGGCTATGGTCTAGGCCACCCCACACAACTTTGTCCTACCCACGGCCCTTAAAAAGCCAATTGATGTCACTTCAAGGGCCGTTTCCAAAGACCCTTTGGTCCAACTAGTCCATGCCGACCATAATCCCAAACTAAATTTGTCCCATCTGCCTGTGCATGGCCCATATCCCTCCAAACAGTTCTTATTCATGTACTAATCCAAATGTCTTTTGAATGTTGTAACTGTACCTGCATGCAACATGTCCTCTGGAAGTTCATTCTACACATGAACCACTCTGTGTAAAAAAGTTGCCCTTCATCTCTTTATTTAAATCTTTCTCTTCTCATCTTCAAAATATACCCCCTAGTCCTGAAATGTCCCGTCCTAGGGAAAAGACTCCTAACATTCACCTTACCTATGATCTATAGGATCACCTCTCAACCTCCTATGCTCCAGGAAAAAGAAATCTCAGCTTATATAGCTTCTACTCATAACTCAAACCCTCCATTTCCGGCAACATCCTGGTAAATCTCTTCTGAACACTCCCCACTTTAGTTATATCTTTCCTAAAACAGGGAGACCAGAACAATACTCCAGAAGAGGCTTCACAACACTCTATACAACTCCTATACTCAAACGTCTGAGCACTGAAGGCAAGCTGTTAAATACCTTTTTAACCACTCTGAGAATTTGAGACTTTGCTGTGTACAGAATATCTGCTGCGTCATCAATTATATTGGGGTAGATTTTCCAATTTTCCAATATCCTTGAAATCTGACCTCCACCTAACTACGCTGATTTGGTATTTAAAGAGATTCCCAAAATTGGAATCACTGAACCTACATTTACATTACAACAGCACCCTAAAAGCCTCCCTGAAAGAATGCTGTAACCCCTTAATATATGGGAATCCCCATCCCAAGACGAGCTGAACAAGAGAAGAAGTATCCATGAAGATGTTAACCATATTGAGCATTTACAACAGGTTCGAATGCGGACCAAGCACAAACAGCAGACAGAGCGTATGAAAACCTGAGCATCCCACACTGCTGTTTCAGCAAACACCACCGCCCCAGCTCTGGACCACTTCAGGTTAGTTAGGACCACCTCAGGACCTATAGGTCTCAAGTGCAAGAATGTTAACCTTGATCTTGTAAAACAGAAGCATAAGATTTGCATCAGGCACAGACTCAGCATTGGTCCAAAAGGTGCTTTCTTGTTTTTTTTTACTTTTCTCTCAGCACGCCTGGGCAATCCTCAAATGCAGATTGTCAAGACCGTGGATCATATTCCCGGGCCACCTAGGGACATATTGAACTTTTGCTTTTTAAAAAGAGGACATTGAGCTTAAAAATGACTGAGAATGTAAATTCTGAGTGATGTAATTCGAAGACTGTCAGGCAGACTAGTTATTAGCAGGCTCAAAGAAGACTTGGAATGTCACAACTGATAGGTGTCTAGGAAATTTCAAAGAGAAGGCTTCAAGAAGGGAAATGCATTGCAAAATGAACTGTAATCCCCATGTAAGTTATCTCAGACTGTTAACAGAATGGGAGAAAGGGGACAATCTGGGTGAGAGAGAGATTTATGGTTTTCCCTTTCAAGAACACTGAAGAACATAGGTTAAAATCCAGTTTCAACAATGATCTGTTTGTGCGAGTGGGTGAAGGTGTGTCTTGTGAGGGTTACAGCTGAGAAAACCCCTAGTCATCCCTGTGCTGCAGGTAAAAACAAATACAATGTGTCTGTCTCTTTGCTGGAAGCCAGAGCAAATGTCACCACAGTCGAAAGGAAACAGGACAAAGGATTTCAGCTGACCTTCAAAGCCAAAATCTTATAAACGACCACTCATCCACCATCTGTGTTACCAATATCACCCCAGGTAATGCCCACAATCTTCTATCATGCCGGAAAAAAGGTATCCACAAGGGAAGGGATCCTTTCTAAATTAACCCTGCTGTGACCAACTAAGGGGTGTGGGGGAATAAAGAAGGAGAGCTAGTTCATGCCTCCTCACCTGGGAGCTTGATATTTTTGGGTGTCTTGTATGGAACGGAAACAAATTATGGAACCCCAACTGGCATTATGCCATAACACGAGGGATGTGAACACGTTGTCTGTGCAGCTTGTGACTGGATTTCCATGAGTCTATTGAACAACCAGAAGGCACAAGTGCCAGTGATCATCCCTCCTACCTGCAGCTTCACTCTTAGTTTTCCCGGTTGATCTCAGCACTGGACGTAAAGGATATTTCTGCTGCAGTACAATACTTTAGCCAGAAAAATAGACAGAGCTAAAAAAAGTATGATATTCCACATAACACAGGACATAGAAAGGAAGGAGAGAGAGGGAGGAGAGAGAGGGAGGAGAGAGAGGGGATCAATCCCTAGTAACTGTGCAATGTTATTCACTTTTGTCCCAAATGGGTTTACCAGCCTCCTTACTGCTGCTGCTGTAGCAGCAGACTGATGAATATGACACTGTACGTATCGAGAGTGAAGAATACACCATTCAGCTCCTCAAGTCTGCTCCACCCATTCAATAAAATTATGACTGACCTGATTATACTTAAATCCACATTCCCACCTATCTCTAATAATCTTTCAATCTGTTATTTAACAAGAAGTTACCTATCTCTGCCTTAGAAAAGCTTTTCTATGCACCACCTTTTAAGGGAAAGTGTTTCAACCCTAACACCCCTTTGAGAGAAAAGAATGTTGCTCTATCTCTGTTTAAAATAGACAAGCCTTGACTTTTAAACAGTGGCCCTTAGTTCTAAAATCTTTCATGACAAGAAACAGTCTTTCCACATCTTTCCTGTCATGACCCCTCAGAATTTTACATTTCAGTCCAATTGTTTCTTACTCTCCTAACTCCTGTGTATACAAGCCTACCCTGTCTGACATTTCCTTATAAGACAGTCCACTAATACCAGTTATAGTCCAGTAAACTTGCTCCGAATTGCCTCCAACTCATTTACATTTCCTTAAAATAAGGTGATCAGTACTGTACATAATACTCTAGATACAGTCTTATCAGTAAAACTGAGGAGTAAATTACCTACTTCTGAACTCAAGGCAAAGCTTCAAGGGAAGTGGCAGAAAGTAGTTTCTACATCATTCTCAGAGAAAACTTTTTCTGTGCCATGGGGGAACGAGGAACTGGAGGTCAATTCCTGGAACCTACAAAAGCATTTCCTCCAATTCCTTACTTGTGGCCCAGCATGCAGCAAAGCCAGGGCTCAGGACAGAAAACATACCAGCATTTCACAGCTGAGCTCAGAATTATCTCCTTTTCTTAAAGTTATGAGACAATTTTTAAAGATCCTTAAGAAAGTCTACTGAGTCATCTGAGAGGCCAATAAGCAAACACTGGATTCCTTGCAAGTCTTAATCCTTGGAAGACGATCAGGCTGGAAGAGGCTCAGAGTGCTAAGTATTTAAAAACGATTTGTTTTATTTCCAAATGGGGCAAGGAAGAGTGGGCTTGTATCTCTAGGCTCTGTGGGAAAGCACAGGCCTGCCTTGTTGCAGAGTCTCATCACTGCCTTATTCACAACTCTGAGGACTCGGCTGGATAGTCCTGCCACTTAGCTGGTAGCAGGAGGTCTTTGATCTGGGCAATTTTCCATTGACTCACTGCAATAGTGCTGGAAAGCCAATTAACTGAATCAGACAAATGGACAGGTCACATTCTGCAAGTCTCTGAAACGATCCATAAGTTGGTGTCCTGTCTCATTTGAGGATTGCCCAGGCATGTGAGAGAAAATCAAGAAAACGCCTTTTGGACCAATGCTGCATCTGTGCCTGATGTAAATCTTATACTTCTCTTTTACAAGATCAAGGATGACATTCTTGTGCGCTAGAGCTGTAGGTCCTGAGGTGGCTAACTAATCTGAAGTGGTCCAGAGCTGGGGTGTTGGTATTTGCTGAAGCAGCAGTGTGAGATGCTCAGGTTTTCACATGCTCTTTCTGCTGTTTGTGCTTGGCCTCCATCCGAGCCTGTTGCAAATGCTTAACATCTTCGTGGATACCTCTTCTCTTGATCAGCTAGTCTTGAGATGGGGATGTAAAGTATATTGGAAAATTGAAAAATCTACGCTAATACTTCTGATGACTTTGCAGATAGTCTCAGGGTGATTAAAAAGGTATTTAACAGCTTGCCTTAATTGCTCAGATGTTTGAGCGTAGGAGTTGGGATGTCATGTTGCAGTTGTATGGAACGTTGGTGAGGCCTCTTCTGAATTATTGCATCTTGTTCTGGTTGCCCTGTTATAGGAAAGATATTATTAAAGTGGAGAGCATTCAGAAGAGATTTACCCGGATCTTTTCACTAGGTTGGGAGATTTCAAGACTGGGACATATTTTTAACATGAGAAGAGAACGATTTAAAAAAAAGACATAAGGGGCAATTTGTTTTACACAGAGTAGTTCGTGTGTAGAGGAAGTGGTGCACACTGTTACAGTTACAATGTTTAAAAGACATTAGTAAATGAATAAGAAATGTTTGGAGGGATATGGGCCCAGCACAGGCAGGTGGGACTAGTTTAGTTTGGGATTATGGTCAGCACGGACTGGTTGGACCGAAGGGTCTGTTTCCATGCTGTATAACTCGATGACTCTATAACTCCCTGACAAAGTAATCAGAACAGTTTGGACAGGTCAATTCAAAAATAAAATTGATTAGTGTGAACCTCTAAGATAGTCATTTGTTGTAATAAAACTGTTTCTGGACTTTTGAAGTGACAAAGATTTGAAGTACTCCAGCATCAGCTTCTCATTATAAAACAGGTGAACTACCAGAGGAATTATTTTCTGCTGCTGTAATTATTTTTTTCCTCTCTTTCAATTCACCTCTTCTGAAATAGTGGCTTTTTTTATGAGAGGTGCTATAGATATTAATAAGCCCCTGCTTCTTTGCCCATTTGGCTATTCCTCACACGTCCCCCGGCAATAAGTGTCAACCGATTGTCAACTGTGATGGCATGGAAGCAACCATGCACTTCCAGCAACAGTCACTAACTCAGATCTGAAGAACAGTTTGATTTTCACCAAATGAAGATATTTCATGAATTGCAGGAAAACCGGACGTGTATCTGATATTACAAGGAATATCACAACTTTCAAGTCAGAACTTCAAGTGTGACAGTATGGAACTGTTATATGATGTGATGCAGGACTGGCAACAGCCTGACAACCTGTCTCAAAAAGATCCAGGGGATCTGAGCATCATATGACAATCCATTCTTTCAAATGAACTCTAAGACCAACATTCTCTTTGAAACAATGCCAAAGATTTCTTAATAATAAAGCACTTTACTAATGTTCAATTGAATAGAGGCTTGGAAAATGGTGAGGAAAATTTCCTACGTGGGCTCTATTGGGCACAATATCAGCCTGAGTTAGGCAGTTGAGAGACGAGAACCTTTTGGTGTCTTTAACATGTCACTGTAACATTGTAGGCATTAAAAGAGACCGTCCTGTACCTGCCCCCTTAGCCATGATAGAAAATGATTGGGTTCTAGCATGCAGCCAGTCAACAGGTATGAGCTGTTGAGGCTGGACAGGGGATGTAAAGAATCCCTACAGTGTGGAAACAGGCCCTTCAGCCCAACAAGTCCACACCGACCTTCTGAAGAGTAACTCACCCATACCCATTCCCCCATCACTCTACATTTACCCCTGACTAATGCACCTACACATCCCTGAACACTATGGGGCAATTTAACATGACCAGTTCACCTAACCTGCACATCTTTGGATTATGGGATGAAACCAGAGCACTGGGAGGAAGCCCACACAAACACGGGGAGAATGTGCAAACTCCACACTGACAGTCGCCCGAGGCTGGAATCGAACCCGAGTGCCTAGTGCTCAATCAACCTGTTCAGAGAATTTTTGCTTCTCCTAGCCACATGATAATTGCTTTAAGGTCTGTCCCTTAGGCACTTATGGGAAAAATGTAACTGGCAATTAGGTTTGGTTCCTATTTATTCATGAAAACTACAACTGAAATTGTACCCTATTTATTAAATCAGCTTCTTGTCCTTCTTCAGTGGAAGCTCTGGCCAAACTGAAATTGGATTCATGCTGACTTTCGTGCTCATGGTCCCCATCAGATAGTCCTCTGCCAATTATCCATTTTCGATTGAGAGACAGGAGGCTGACAATTGCATAAATGCAAGACATACGCAAGACAGTAATAAATTAGAACTTTGATAAATTATAATTGCAAAATCAAAAAAAGATCTGAGACAGAATTTAATGTAATTGCGTTAAATTAGTAAATAATAAATTAAATTGCAGCAATTAATTGTAAGAGGATTTAATTTAATGAAAACTATTCTGAAGGGCTTTTGTGTTACATTAGGAATGTTTAGACTCACCGTCATTGAAAGTCAAAGTAATGAATAAATATCTGCTCAAGTGCCAGCCATATGTTCCTCAGACTCCAGATACGTACCTCGTCTTCCAAAGGGTCTGTTTAACATATAAAAATCCATAATTGTAGGAATGTTCCAACTCTGCAAAAGCATGGAAAGCAACAGGAAATGAAAAAGCAGTGGATACTGTGCAGACCCCATCCCCTGGAGCGGCCGCTGCCACCAAAGCGCTGTATGCTGCTGGCTGATTTACACCCCCTCATATAGATTTTATAGCACACCCTCCATTCTCTGGAGAAAGGATTTACTTATTATAGGCTTTTCAGACCCTCTGCTCTCCCATCTGCCTGCTGTAATTTGTACTTTTTTTTGTCTTTAGTAGAATCATAAAACACTCCAGTTTATTGGAAAGATTGTTTAGTAATAAAATTCAAACTACGTTTTAATGTGAATTTCTGCTTACACCACCCCCTCCTCTTACTGCCCTGTGCATGTGCACTTAATTATCAACCAGTAATTAAATGTTAAAGTTGTGTTTTGGTGAAGTACGATGTAGTTATGAGGATATCAGTGTGCATTTTAATGAAGTTGAATCTGATGAATACCTGCAAGTCCAACTGGTGGATTGTGTGAGTAATTTTCTTTCCTCCTTGAACCTCACTCTCCCAAAGGATTTCCTCCAAGACCTGTGGTGTTACATTTCTCCAGACACTCCAAATGTCTTGCAAGAGTTACCCAATCTTGTTTTTATTAAAGTTGTTTCCCTTCCATTATTTTCCAGAGTACTAATTCCTGCTAAATCACATTTTTATACTTTTAGAGGCACGAAGAAATGAAGAATTCAGAGGTAATCTTGTTCTTCTGCAAGTATTTCTACACTGAGATTTAAAGTATGAAAACTTGGAATAATGTGATTATAGTAAAGATGCCTTAGCAAAGCCCAAATTTGAAGAAGTTCACTCAACACAAGTGCCAGGTTTCCATGCATATATGTAATATCATATGAGTGTTAATTTAACATTATGATGCTTCAGCTGAAATATTTCCAAGAAGTGAGCACTTAACAATAATTTTAATTTGCATAATACCTACACTGTCGGAAAATGTCATAGGAATGTATTGAGGCAAAAATAAACACCATGCCAAAGGAAGAGATACAAGGACAGGTGATTCAAAGCATGTTCAATGGGTTAAATATTATGGAGGGGCTTGAAGAAAATTAGAGAGTTGAAGAGTCAGAGGTGTAAGGAAGGAATTCCAAAGCTTAAAGTCCACACAGCTGAAGGTGCATCTGCCAGTGGTAGCAAAAAGGGAGAGAGAGGGGCACACAAGTCCTTTGCTACAGGTATTTCAGGGACTTTGGAGGGCACCGTCTGGAGATGGTTGCAAAGGGAAGGAGCAGTGAGGTCATGGAGATCATACACAAGAATGAGAATTAGAAAATTGAGAGCCTGCAAGGCTGAGAACCTGTGAGGGCCAACAAGCAAAGTAATGGTGAGTCCGCTCAAATTTATGGAGGGTGGAAGATGAGTGGATGATCAAAGGAGTGCTAGAATAATCAGGTCTTACTCTAAAGACAAGTAAATAGGTAAGGAGCCAATCCCATAAGTGTGGCTTGCATTTTATATGCATGACATTTTGAAGGGCACCATTTTCCCGTGTACTACTAATACATATCAGACATGGTGCTTTAAATGATATTATATTAGATTAGATTAGATTAGATTCCCTACAGTGTGGAAACAGGCCCTTAGGCCCAACCAGTCCACATCTATAATTACATTTTTTTTTTAAACTTGCATGTAAATTATTTGAGTAATTATAGCCTAAAAAAGAATCAGTATAATTTAAGCAAATAATTCTAACATTAATTTTGCAACGCCAAACACCCTGGTTCTTCAGACATCAAAATATATTACTTAAATCTGTTCAGGAGTTATGCAGTTGGGAGTGTCCTCTCCTGCAACACTATGCTGAATGATGAAATCGTCATTGCCAAAGTTAAAGCAAACTTGGCATTTGGCAGGCTCACCTGCAAGGTATAGAGAGAACATAGAACCTGTCTCAAAACAATCATTGTTGTCAACCAACTAATGGCTTCCACATCACTTCCTCCATCACAGTGAGGCATGGACAGTCTACCAGGACCAATGCTACTTAATACAATTCAATGTATTCCACATTTGCTCCTTAAGATCTACCTACATCACCAAATATCAAGACAAATACTTGCCATTGAAATTCTTGCATAGTGCTGTCTACCTGATGTAATGATCAGGATCACAGTTTCACTGGATCAGTTGTGTGACTTGCACATAAGATTCCTATGTACCAATATTTAACTGAGCATGAACCTTCACTATAGGATATCGCAAACCGAGAAAAAATAATTTTGAAAGCCAATCTCAGAGCCTGTGAACTCAACCTCATTGGGAGCACAGTACTAGATTCATTTGCACAAATCTCTATTATCAAGCAATCCTAATAGAACATAAAATATAGAACATTACAGCCCAGTACAGGCCCTTCGGCCCTCGATGTTGCGCCAACCTGTGAAAATAATCTGATGTCCATCTAACCTACACCATTCCATTATTATCATATGGATGTCCAATGCCCATTTAAATGCCCTTAACGTTGGCAAGTCTATTACTGTTGCAGGTAGGTTGTTCGACATCCCTCTTACTCTCTGAGTGAAGAAACTACTTCTGACATCTGTCCTAAATCTGTCACCCCTCAACTTAAAGCTATACCCCCCTGTGTTAGCCTTCACCTTCCGATGAAACAGGCTTTCACTGTCCACCCTATGTAACCCTCGGATTATCTTATATGTCACAATTAAGTCACCTCTCAACCTTCTTCACTCCAGCGAAAACAGCTTCAGTTCCCTCAGCCTTTCCTCGTAAGAATTTTCTTTCATACCAGGCAACATCCTAGTAAATCTTCTCTGAACCCTTTCCAAAGCTTCCATAGGTGACCAGAACTGTACACGATATTCCAGGTGGGGCCTTACCAGTGTCTTGTACAGCTGAAGCATGACCTCGTGGCTCTGAAACTTAATCCCTCTACCAATAAACGCCAACACACCAGATGCCTTCTTAACAACCCTGTCAACCTGGCTGGCAACTTTCAGGAATTTGTGCACCTGGACACCGAGATCCCTCTGTTCATCTACACTGCCAAGAATTTTACCACGAGCCCAGTACTCTGCATTCCTGTTACTTCTTTCAAAGTGAATTACCTCACACTTTTCCGCAGTAAACTCCATTTGTCACTTCTCAGCCCAGCTCTGCATTTTATCGATGTCCCTCTGTAACCCACAACATCCTTCAGCACTATCCAAACTTTGCCTACTTTAGTGTCATCTGCAAATTTACTAACCTATCCTTCTATGCCCACATCCATATGATTTATACAACATCCAGATCATTTAAAAATTATAAGTTTTATATATATATATATATATATATATATATATAATATTTGAGAAGAAAGTCAGACACTTACAGAGCAAACAAAACCAAAGCAATAATTTCAACCAGTCCTCAAACAGTCGCTTCATGTCATATTTCTAATTAGATCCGCACATCAAGATTTAAAATCTAAGTTGAGATGGCACTATCCTAGACAGTAAACAGTTGGTCTCCTTGCTAAACATTCATCTGCCCGAGCAATGAAGAATCCCTGTCAAACAATTAATGCATTTACATATTTCATGTGACTTAAACTGACACAACAGATATCTAAACATGTAAAGTACAACTGATTGTTACAGCATAATATGTGCATCATGTGTTCTTGTAAATCATTTCTATTAGGGAAATAATTGCTGTCAATTTAAGTTTCAAATTGAGATCCCTCATCTGGATCAGTCCACGCAACCAACCTGTTGCTCTGGTCGTGAAGCCAAACAATAAATTCATGGTGATATACAAGTGCTCCCCATTCAGGGAAAAAATGCCATTATTGCACTCTATATTCTAAATGTTTCTTTTTACATTTTTCAGATTCCCAACAGAAAATTACAATTACATCTAGTAATCCAATATTGACTATCTGACATTGCTATGATGATCTTGAGGACTTAAGACCATAAGACCATAAGACATAGGAGTGGAAGTAAGGCCATTCGGCCCATCGAGTCCACTCCGCCATTCAATCATGGCTGATGCGCATTTCAGCTCCACTTACCAACGTTCTCCCCGTAGCCCTTAATTCCTCAGAGACAACAAGAATCTATCAATCTCGGCCTTCAACTGGACTTCATTGAGTTGTAGAAATGAGTTGAGTTGCTATAAATGTGTTTTGCTTATTGCTGATGTCTTTTCGAAGTGGATTGAAGCCTACCCTCCTCCTAACGCTACTGCTGAGACTGTGGTGAAGATTTTGTTTAAGGAAATAATTCCCTGCTTCAGTATACCTGCGTGCATTAACTCGGACAATGGACCACACTTTGTAGGTAATATTAACGGAGAACTCTGTTCCCAGCTTTGTATTTGTCAGCAACTGCATGGTGCTTATCATCCTCAGGCCTGGACACAGTACTCCAAATGGTGCCTAACCAGAGCTTTATAAAGTCTTAGTAGTACATCTCTGCTTTTGTATTCCAACCCTCTTGAGATAAGAGACAACATTGCATTCGCTTTCTTAATCACGGACTCAACCTGCATGTTTACCTTTAGAGAATCCTCGACTAGCACTCACAGATCCCTTTGTGCTTTGGCTTTATTAATTTTCTCACCATTTAGAAAGTAGTCTATGCTTTTATTCTTTTTGCCAAAGTGCAAGACCTCGCACTTGCTCACGTTAAATTCCATCAGCCATTTCCTGGACCACTCTCCCAACCTGTCTAGATCCTTCTGTAGCCTCCCCACTTCCTCAGTACTACCTGCCTGTCCACCTAACTTCTGGCTTATTAGCTGACTGAAAGATAATTCCACTAAGTGCTTTCAATTTGCAGTAGTTGCAGCTGATCTGTAAATTAGCCTAAAAGTCTGTGAAAAGTTATTTACAATATTTGTCATCTATGCGTGGAAGCAATTGACCTTCACTGCATTGAAATGCAAAGCCATTGAAACAGAGGATTGTGTGCTGTGGTAAAGTTTTAAAATGAAGGGGAATAGAATGGTACTTTGGCTATATGTTACTGGAATTTACATACCCTCCACATACCTCCACCAAGCATTATAGAATTCTCATTTCTACCACATAAGCAATGTGTTTGACTGCAATAAATAACACGGCCTTCTGAGCATATTCATCACCAGCCACTTCACAACAGTGTCTGCATGTACCCAATCCATTACTTCAGCTGTGACCTTGAGGCATAAATATGCTTAGGTAGGTGCAGCTGTTGATTGTCTATTCTGTGATAAGAAATAAAATCTTCCTGTAGAACAGATGGATTTAAACCTTCTTAATACTGTGAGCTTGACTGACAATCCTAAATTGGTTGTCAATTGGACAACATTTGCTACATTATCCTGAGAGTGCAAAAAAACTTTGCACAACCAATTTCAGATTCTCAGTCAGGCTCGCAATGTAATGTACTTGTAGGTACCAGAAACTCCATGTAGCAACCCACAGGGCCCTGTTCATATACACAAATGAATATGTTACACATTACACCTGTTTCAACACAACAAAATAGATGACATTCTGCGATTCATTTCTCACTGCAATTCCTTGACCAATCAAAGTCAACCTGCCTTGTTTAAACTTAAACAAAACATGGCAGTTAACTGTCAGTCATCATTAACTTTATTCATCATGGCACCACATCTAGCATCACAGTCCACTTGTCAACCAATCAGCACTCTCTTCCCATGCAGTATAACTGTTGCTTTCTATTTACTGAGGTATTTCATGGAAGTTGTCCTGATGAGAGTAAGATGAAATGCTTTGATAAAACCTGTCTTTTCCAGCAATATCAAAGTTCTGTTCTACCAAATTACTATTTATTCTAACATCTACTATATCACTTCATTGATGCCTCTTTTCCTGAATGAATAGCCTATTTTTCCCCAGTCTTCTTCCTAACTCAACTCCCTGGCATGAGGACTAAATTTATGGCTCTTCTTTGCATTGCTTGCCATCCACTTCTTATTTTTATATTTTTCTCTGTGTTTTCTATTAATGTTTCCATTTATCATTTTACCTCTTTTAATGGCTTTGGCGGAAGGCATCTTCTCCCGGCCCAGGCTCAGTGATGAGGAGGTTTCTAGCCCAGCATTATGGTCTCAGCCCAGCAATGACCTGATGTGATGGCCTCATTCCGGAGGGGCAGTTTGTTTGGTGGTTTAGTCCTGGTGTGGAGGTCTCATCCTTGTGTGGCGGTCTCGTCCTGGTGGTGGACATCTTGACTTGGTGTGGAGGTCTTGTCTTGGTGTGAAGGTCTCCTCTTGGTGTGGAGGTCTCGTCCTGGTGTGAAGGTCTCGTCCTGGTGTGACGGTCTCATCCTGGTGTGGAGGTCTCGTCCTGGGTATTCCAGCAGCAATGGTGATGGTTTCAGCCTGTCGCAGCAGTTGCCTTGTCCCAGAGGGACAGTCCTGGTTTGGTGGTCTCAGCTTGCCTTAACTTTTACTTTTTTTCTTCTTATCTATGGCTTATGTCATGGCATGATGGCTCAGTGTTAGCACTGCTGCCTCACAGCACCAGGGTCCCAGGTTCAATTCCAGCCTTGGTGACTGTTGGTGTGGAGTTTGTACAATCTCCCCGTGTCTGTGTGGGTTTCCTCTGGGTGTTCCAGTTTCCTCCCACAGTCCAAAAATGTGCAGGTCAGGTGAATTGGCCATGCTAAATTGCCCATAGTGCTTGGTGCATTAGTCAGAGGGAAAGGGTCTAGGTGGGTTACTCTTTGGAGGGTCGGTGTGGACTGATTGGGTCGAAGGGCCTGTTTCCACACTGTAGGGAATCTAATTAATACAGGTGGCAATTTATACAATTTTTCACTTTATTTTCTAAGAAGACATGTGACAATAATTTGCTATGAGATGGAAATGTGTTGCTGGAAAAGCGCAGCAGGTCAGGCAGCATCTAGGGAACAGGAGAATCGACATTTCGGGCATTAGCCCTTCTTCCTGAAGAAGGGCTAATGCCCGAAACGTCGATTCTCCTGTTCCCTCGATGCTGCCTGACCTGCTGCGCTTTTCCAGCAACACATTTCCATCTCTGATCTCCAGCATCTGCAGACCTCACTTTCTCCACAATAATTTGCTATTCTATCCTATTCTATTCTATAGTTTCCTGATAACCAAAATATGAATGCCATAATCAAGGTGTAGTCTTACAAGAAAACTAAAGCTTGACCATTACCTTCTCTGTTTTGACTATATAATTCAGCATTTTGTTCACTCCATTGTTTGTTGTTCCCTATTGTTTGAAAGTGTTTAGTGTTGCATTCATTAAGGTTCTTCCATCTCTTCTTAGCTATTTCAATGACATTCATAGATTGTGTAGGTATCTATGAATTAGGCCATTTGTTATTCATCCCAACCCACTAGCTCCAATTTGTAACATCCATTTCTGAGGCACTTGAAAGAATGGATGCTGAGCAGGTCACATAGCAGGAGAAATATTTCATGTTAACGCAACAGCACTCATTTCTAGAGATAGAGGTGACTTATCACTTGTGGAGAGCCTCTGATCTGTGTGAATGCATGACTAACCATAATTTTGAAGTTAAAAATCACACAAGATCAGGTTATAGTCCAACAGGTATATTTGGAAGTTCTAGCTTTCAGAGTGCCGCTCCTTCATCAGCTAGTTGTGGAGGTTTCTAGAGTCACTAGAAGTAACAGAAGAGAAGTAATTCTGTGGTTGAATTAAAATTTCCACTTAACCTCAGGTTATTGAAAGCTTTCCAGCAAATTAGAATAGAAAGTAATTAGTTGGTAATTATTTTAACAAGAATAAAATATTAGAAGGTAAAAACATTCATTTTCTGATACGTTACTTGTAAAGAGAAATCGCTAATTATTTAAAAGTATTTGCGATTTCAGATCAGCGAGACTAATACCCAATGTAATAATATTATGACTTGAGTTGCATCTAAATGAAATCTCAGATTCGAAAGATGCACAATATTCAGTTGTGCAGAAACAAAGAGAAGCCATTTAAGAACTCCCGCATGCACTAGATTTCTATACCCTCGAATATAGAAGTTTATTTGTGTTCTAATTAAAGTGCTTAATATAATCAAATGTTTTGATAGATTAAATAGTTTCTGCCCAGTCACCCTAAGGGAATGCTGAATAAGGGACACAACCTTAAAACTAGAGATGTGTCTTTCAGAGTAATGTTAGAAAGCATTTGTTCACATTGTGGAAATCTGGAACTTGCTGTCTCAAAAAGCTTCTAAATATATGTGGGATACATGGATTATTGTTCAGCCAGAGTAGGTTATAGAACTAAAGGGGGCCAATGCTGTTGAAGTATAGATCAACAGTTAACATTTAATATGGTCTATTGATGGATGTTAAATATCTAGCAGTTGAAAGCAATAATGTGTCAGGTAATGATTAGTTAATTATCCTTTAATGTGCATATGAAAAAGAGGCAGCTCGCACAAGGGGACTTTATTTAGAGTGGGAATGTAAGCTCTGAGACAAGCAATAATCAACCTTCACTGAAACAATCTGGCCTTAGTTATTCTTAACAAATAGGCTTTTGGATGTCCTCTAGCATTGGTAACAGAGGATAGTGACTTAAAAGGGAAGGATAGAGATTTTCAAATGGAAGGTTTCAATTTGAATTTTTTTAGAAGGCTTTGCTGCAGAGTACTTGTGGAAGGATGTTTGAAACCTGGTGTAAAATGCCATGGTTTGATTTTCTACTGCTATTTTATAAGGTGGAACTTCATAACTAATGGAAGAACTAAAGTTAATGCATGGACATGGGTTACAGAAAATTAGGAATCAAAAGCAAGTCCAGCAGTAAAGTTTTCTCAGAACTGGAAGCTGAACGATGTACAGTGAAGGAGTTTTTGACTTCATCTTAAACTTTAGGGATAAGATTTATGTGGTTTAACTTTTTGAATGCTTATACCTATGCATTTTGATAAAATCAGAAAACAAGAGACTTTTTCCAAAGAAAAGGATACATCATGGAGTTTAATTGACTATATATGAGATTGTAGCAATTCCATTTGGAAATTCCTTTATCTGTACAAGTAGTTCCTCTATGATGCGATGACTGCTTTCTTGCGCAACCCCCCACTATAGAAAAATTGCACTTTAGAAACAGTGCTTAAAGTGTTGGCGATGTAGTCACATTACAACCAACATACAAGTTAAAAGTTTGTGCTTTAAAAACAGTGTCCCCAATTTGTCAATCGTGTTGTAGTGATTTTGTTTTAATGAAACACGCGATATTGCATAATGACCTGTATTTTCTTTCACATTGTTGGATTACGCTAGAATATCAAACAAGAATACACTCTTGGATTTACTGGAAGTAGATCCAGAGAGAGTCATGCTTCTAGATCAGTTATCTAAAGCCTTTAAAAAAATTTGGCAATAAGCAATCATTTCCAGATGCTTTCTTGGCATATGTTGGCTGGTCAGCAATGGCACAAAAAATACAGGATACAGCACCAACAGCATTTCAAGGCAATTCAACTATTGGGCATAAAAAGCAGTACAAAAGAAGAACCATTGATAAGAATAAGGATACAAACCCTAATGCCACACAGCAGGAAATAGGCAATTAGGAAAGAAGGATGGCTGCCAGGAGTAAGCCAAGAGGTAGCTAGTAGATGCTTCAACTTTGACTCAAAGTATTATGATGCACTGAGTTGTCCAAAAAGAAATAAGAGTTTTTGCTATGACACATGACATGCGAGAAGGTATAAAAGAGAATGCTGGCAATAGTGACCAATCAGATGGAATCATATTGACCACCCAGAATGAGTGCCCCAGTCACAAATCCATTCCATTGCACAATTCTAAACTGTGGGTGTAAATTGACGCAAAATCAACAAATATTACTTAAAGTACTACTTGTTTCAGATTCAGGGTTGATAACATGAAATCATAAAGAGAAGTATTAATTCCATGAAAAGGAGCAGGTGAATCACATCTTAAGTATCCAGTGATATATCTTTACTGTAAAATAATGCTTCACAAACAAAGAGATCTTGGAGTGCAGGTTCATAGCTCCTTGAAAGTAGAGTCGCAGGTAAATAGGATAGTGAAGGAGGCTTTTGGTATGCTTTCCTTTATTGGTCAGGGCACTGAGTATAGGAGTTGGGAGGTCATGTAGCAGCTGTACAGGATGTTGGTTAGAGCACTTTTGGAATATTGCATGCAATTCTGGTCTCTTTCCTATCAAAAAGATGTTGTGAAACTTGAAAGGGTTCAGAAAAGATTTACAAGGATGTTTCCAGGGTTGGAGGAGTTGAGCTATAGGGAGAGGATTAAGAGACTGGGCTGTTTTCCATGGTGGGGTGACCTTATAAAGGTTTATAAAATCATGAGGGGCATGGATAGGGTAAATAGACATGGTCTTTTCCCTGGGTTGGAGGAGTCCCAAACTAGAGGGCATAGGCTTAGAGTGTGAGGGGAAAGATATAAAGGGGACCTAAGGGCCAATTTTTTCATGCAAAAGATGGTGCGTGTATGGAATGAGCTGCCAGAGGAAGTGGTGGAGACTGGTACAATTGCAACATTTAAAAGGCATCTGGATGGGTATATGAACAGGAAGGGCTTTGAGGGATATGGACCAGGTGATGGCAATTCGAACTAGATAAGGTTGATTTATCTGGTCGGCATGGACGAGTTGGACTGAAGGGTCTGCTTCTGTGCTGTACGTCTCTATAACTCTATGACACTGAAAAAAAATAGCAAATTAAGTTAGATATAGGACATAATAAAACAATTGTCATTGGGAGATCTGTAAATTTGTAATTCTCAGTGTCTGGACATTATTGCAACTCCTTAATAAGGCCTGTCCTCTCTGAGCATAATGTTAAAGACATGTTAATGGCATCTAGGAATAAAGATTTACAGGAAAAGGAAATTATTTAAATGTTACATCAACACTTTGCATATTAGTTGTCACTTCATGCACACATTTGTCAGATCTTTACAGATAACAGATTATAGCAGATGATTAGCTAACTAAGAGGGGACCAAGTGACAGCAAAGATCAGGATAAGGCCATTTATCACAAAGATTGACTGCTAAAGGTTGGGGGAAAGCCAGGAAGATCTAGTGAGTGGAGAGAAAACAACGTAGTGGAAAAGGCACAGGATACAGGAAACTATGAAAAGCTAGATAAATGGCTAAGACAAAGGATAGAATATTAACTCTAGTTTGGCTGGAGGTCGTAAAAATCTGGAAAGTCAGGAAATGTAGCGTAAATGCCAAAGAAAAGATCAAAAACCTGTGAAAAAATGTTTGGTTGCAGAATGGGCAGCTCATGTAGTACTACATTAGATCAGGACAGGAGACAAAGTAAAGGACATAGTTTAAAAAGTGCAAGAACCAAAGAACAGGTGTGGAGTGCTGTAAGAAGTAGGAGCCCTTACAATGGAAAAGCCCAAGTAGCTACGAATGAGTTAGATGATATATTGGTAAAGAAGGCAAATAACTTAACATTTGGAGAGAGTTTGAGGTACACATGGAGTTCCAGATATAGAACTGCCAGCATCATCCCATAGATGGATGTGTATAGAGCAAGTAGTTGCCGATGGTACGCACAAAGCTCAGACCAGGTTTACAGTTGAGGGATTTGAGAACAACTGGGGACCAAGCAGAGTGAATACATTTCCCAAAAGAGGAAAAGTGAATTTTAGGATTTTCCTACCATTTTTAGTGATACAATTCATGGCGTCATTTATATTCATTGGTATTAAAACAGTATTTTTGCAAGGATGGAATTTCAAAGTTTCCTTAGGAAGCTGGAGGTATAGACAGGACATTATGGAGGGTTAATTATGCAGCCAGGGTGTGGTATTTTTCATTTGGGTCCATCCTACTGAAAGCTGGTTGTATTCAGCCAAAAGCAGATCAAGTAAAGTTTTATTGGAACTGTAAAGAAAACTCGAAGGCATTTCCTTAATGTAATTCTGCGGGGAAGATCTGAGGTATTTGAGAAATTTGCGGTGGTTAAAATTATAAAGGAATCCAAAATTAGAAGATGCTTTAGGAGTTTTTAAGCATATGGGCCTATAAAATGCTATAAGGATAACCATTTGTTCTGGGACAATGTCCACTCAATAAAGAGTAAAACATAAAGAGGTTGAGGATTGATCTAATGAGTAGGAAAGAGATGTTGAAAAATAAAAGTTGATTTCTGAAATGAAATTGAGTGATACAGAACACCAGCTATCAGATTGTTTTACAAAAAGGGCAGAATCTTCCCAGCTGCTGAATTACATGGCCAATGACAAAGACATTGGGCGGATCGTGTGAGATGAGAATTCTGCGACGTACCAGCAATGGCAAAAACTTCCATATATGGCCAGTGGGAGAGTATGGCAAATGGGACGCCATCCAGGCATAGTACATAGGTAATGAGGCAAATTTGAAAAGAAAGTAAGAGAAAACTCATTGGGTGAACTCACGGAGAGAAACCCTTCTGTTAAACTTGCCAAAACTAACACTTAGCCGATTTCTGGAAAAATTCAGTTTAAGAGGAATGTCTTGCATAATAATAAATTAAAAGACTACAAAGATATTCATGTTGTCATCTCACTGAAGTTCCTTTTAGTTTCCAAGGCAGGGGTAATGTGAAGTATGGTAACTGTCAATTGTATAATTATGTAATAAAAAAGTATTAGCATGATGTATTTTTTATGATTAGTACTTTTTTGCATACTAATTTAGTTTATAGAAAATGAACTAGAATCTGTTGATAGTTGTTACATACTTTATAATTGAAGGCAATAAGGTAAACAAGCATCAGTGATTAGTTAATTACATATAGATGTCTATATGAACAACAGCAAACTAGCACAAGGTGAAGGTGAGCAGTGTGAGTTTCCTGGCTGATTATTAATGATCTCTCAATCATTACCACCAAAGCTGATATTTTGATTATTATCATGTTGCCGTTTGCGATCAAATACTGCTGCCATGTTCCCTACATTATACAATGCCAACACTTTAAAGAGTACATCATTGACCACAAAATTGTTTATAGCAACAGCTGCTCATGAACAACACAAATGGAAGATTTAATTGCGAATATGAATCCCAAATTGCTCAATTTGTGTGTAGTTGAGAAAGATGGTGATAAAAATTGAGACTGCACTATATAACAGCCAAAGAGAAACCCTGACTTTCTTAATTGTTTGATTTGAAGATATTTAAAGATGGTAATGAAGTTCACTGTACTTCATACACTGGCTGACCAAAATAATTTTATTATTAAATTGCTCCACGTCCATCCCAGAATAAAATCAACATTCCTTTGCTTCAATCAGCCAGTATATTGGATCTTGGTACTTCATAAATCTGTATTGTTAATGATTCTTTCTTACTAACCTTAGCAATCTCTATTGTGCCTTGCAAGATATACAGGATGCCTGATGTGGTAAAACAATTAGTAAAGTGCCTGGGAGACATTATGGCATTCCTAACAGGGGCAATGAGAGCAGAAGCCAAAGGCACGACAACTGTTTTCTTAACTAACTGGCAAGTGTGGTCCCTGTGGTGGCCTGTTGTGAATCTCAGTATGGTTCTGATACAAGGTCATTCTGTTGACAAGTAAAAGCAAAACAGCATGTGCATTCCAAATACAGTATCAGCATGAAGAGCAGTTCTAACATCTGATGGGGCACGGCGGTTTACAATCTGAACTCTAACCTTAGTCTCTGTTAATGATCATTTGACTGAATGGTGCTATAAGGCCTGTCTGGCAACAAATACATTGGGGCCACAGGGTATAAGTCAGAAACTTCACTTTTAAAAATCAGAGATTTTTGTTTCTAAACTAGTTTTAAATCTAAGTCAATAAATCTTACCTAACCCACCTTGAATCTATTTGAAGAAAATTACACATGTCAGATGTAGACAATGCTATTTTCACTAGATTCACTCATTTAAGGAAATTTTAATTGTATCTGAATGTTTACCTATTACTTGAAGTGCATAAATAATTTGGAATGCTTTCATCTAATTCTCAGAAATTACTACGTGCTAATAATTTGAAAAAAAATTAAGCATTATAGAACAATGAACAATACAGCACAAGAACAGGCTCTTCAGCCCTCCAAGCCTGCGCCGACACATTTTGCTCTTCCACACTGTACCTATCTTCACTTACAGGATCTGTATCCTCCAATTCCTTCCTATTCATTAATTTGTCCAGGTGCTTCTTGCATGCTGCTATTGTGTCTGCTTCTACCACCTCCACTGGCAGTGCATTCCAGACACTCACCACCTTTTGTGTGAAAGCCTTACCTCACACAACTCTTCTAAACTTCTTCCCTCGCCTCCTGAACCTGTGCCTCCTAGTAATTGACTTCTCCACCCTTGGAAAAAGTCTCATACTTTCCACTCTATCCATGTCCTTCCCAATCTTATAAACCTCTATCAGACCGCTCCCTCAATTTCCTGTGTACCAGTGAAAACAAACCCAACCATTCTTCTTAGCTAAAATCCCCTATATCAGGCAACATCCTGGTAAACTTTTTCTGTACCATTTCCAAAGCATCCCCATCCTTTTGGTAGTGTGGTGACCAGAACAATATACAATATTCCATGCATGGCCTAATTAAAATTCTATAAAGCTGCAGCATAACTTGTCTAACCTTATACTCAATACTCCTTCCAAGGAAGGCAAGCATTCAATAGGTCTTCTTTACTATTTTATTACCTGCACTGCCACCTTCAGTGATCTGGGGATCTGCACACCCAGATCCCTCTGCGTAGCAATACTCCTAAGAGTTCTGCCATTCACTGTATAATTTCTGTAGACTGTACTGTGA